>NW_016107321.1:2995445-3005789 GCF_001604975.1 Cebus imitator
TATCCATCATCTTAGAATAGGAATCAACTTTGCAGTCACCTAATCTAAATTCTCTCCTGTATAAGATAATTACTCTTATATGGTTGGTGTTTAGTCATCTGACTTTTGCTAGAGCACGTTGAGTAAAGGAATTTCATTGCTTTTCACAAAACTGTTTTCATTGTTAAAGAACTTGTGAGAAAGTTATTTGACCTAAAATCTATTTCCATCCATAACTTCTAGTTCTGTTCTTTGAAAAAAAAAATGAAATCCAAGGAACCTTCCATCTGTAGGCTCTTCAAACGTTGAAAGCAGTTACAATGATTTACTTCCTAGGGCTTTCCTTCTGAACTAAACTTATGATTCAAACATAAAAAAGGGACAGAGTGTTCTCCTGCCTCAAAGAAGTTTTCTTTTCTAAGAACAGCTTTGGAGCCACTGAAGGTATGGCAAGAGTATGAAAGAAGATCCTGAATTTAGAATGTGATTAAGCTCTTACCTAGGCCCAGGAGATTGCTGCTGGAACGTGGATAGGGCCTATGTGGACATTGATCCAGGATTGATTGTAGAGAGGGAAAACGCAGAGTGTATGCAGAGCCTTCTTCATGAAATAGTGCTGGTGCTCAGGTTGGAGAACGAAGAGACGGGGCTGGAAACGACAATTCAAAGCTAGCAGGTGTGGCAGCTGCTGTCAGGCGCTGATCTTACCACCAGGGTTGGTCCCAGTGGGGCATATTGAGCTACTGGTAACTTCATGCTTACTGGTGATTTTTGTAAAGCAGCTCCTGGTAGGTCTGTATTAGTCCATTTTCACGCTGCTGATAAAGACATATCCAAGACTGTGCAATTTACAAAAGAAAGAGGTTTACTGGACTTATGGTTCCACGTGGCTGGGGAGGCCACACACTCATGGCAGAAGGTGAAAGTCATGGAGGAGCAAGTCAGGATGCTTGGACCCTGACTTACATGGATGGCGCCAGGCAAAAAGAGAGTTTTTGTGGGGGATTTCCTGTTTTTAAAACCATCACATCTCATGAGACTCATTCACCATCATGAGAACAGTGCAGGAAAGGCTGGCCCCCATAATTAAATCACCTCCCACCAGGTTCCTCTTATGGCACGTAGGAATTATGGGAGTTACAATTCAAGATGAGATTTGGGTGGGGAGACAGCCAAACCATATTAATGTCCAAGACAAGCCTTTTGTAGCTTCAGCTGCATAACCCATCACGCCGTATCTGGAGGCGGTTCCTTTTACTGAAGATTCTTTTGTCTCCTCTAAAGGAGTTTACTTGTCCTCCAGGCAGATAGCATTTTTGTTGGGGCCATGGATGCTGCTGACACATTCTTTGGTAAATGTCATATTATGTTAATAGCTTTTCTCCCAGGGACAAAATGGATACCTTTAAGTTTCAAATACAGCTTTATTTCAGTAGATAGCAGTGGTCTAGTCTCTTGAAAACAACCAACTAGACAAAGGAAAACCTTGCCATGTCCTACTCCTGCTGGGCCTGCATTAGGCTAGGCGCTTGCTGGAGGGATGTTCTATGTTGGGGTGGGGGCATCCTCTGCCCTTCTACAACTTGAGCCTGCTCCCGTGATCTGCCATTTTGCTCTCTGCTGTTTCTGATGCCTCGGTGTTGAAGCACAATTTGGGAGCTTAGCAAGAGGGCACAGGAAAGTACTCACTGAGCTGACAGTGTCATGGGATATGTTTAAGCTGTCAGGAGCAGGTATTGTGAAAAGCAGACTTTATCTCATTGGCTCCTGTACACATTGTTTAGAGGTCACCACAGGAAATGTCAGCTTCACCTCCAAGGACACACTGTTGTTCCTCCTCCAGTGATTGATCACTTCTTTCCCAGCTGCTGGTTTTTTGCTATTATCCACTCCAGTTTTCTCTCTTGGAGTCTCCTTGGTCTTCCAGGAAGTATTGGGCTGAAACTAAAGTGGTTTCAGTGCAGCTCTTTTTCATTTTTCTATGGGGCACTCTCATACATCTTTTGTTTTAACAAACTCTGGGAGCACAGACTAAAACCAATGTAACTATACCAACAAAGTAGCCAGCCTTTAACATTATCATGTGGGAATCAGGTCAGACCTGAACTCATTATCTGTATGAGTCTGTTCTTGCCTTGTTTGTTTGTTTGTTTTGAGATGGAGTCTCGTTCTGTTGCCCAGGCTGGAGTGCAGTGGTTCAGTCTTGGCTCTTGGATGTAACCTCTGCATCCCAGGTTCTAGCAATTCCCCCCGTCAGCCTCCCAAATAGCTGGGACTAAAGGCGCAGGCCACTACGCCCGGCTAATTTTTTGTATTTTAGTAGAGACAGGGTTTCACCCTGTGGCCCAGGCTGGTCTTGAACTCTTGAGCTCAGGTGGTCCACCCACCTCAGCCTCCCAAACTGCTAGGATTACAGGCATGAGCCACCACGCCTGGTCCGTTCTTGCCTTGTTATAAAGAAGTACCCGATATTGGGTAATTTACAACGAAAAGGGGTTTAATTGGCTCATGGTTCTGCAGGCTGTAGAGGAAGCATAGTGGCTTATGATTCTGCAGAGATCTCAGGAAGCTTCCAGTTATCACAGAAGGCAAAAGAGGTGTGAGATGTCTTAACTCACCAGAGTGAGGGAAAATGTGCTACACACTTTTAAACCAACAGATCTCTTGGGAACTCACTCACCATCACAAGAACAGCACTAAGGGGATGGTGCTAAACCGTTCATGAGAAAGCACCCCCATGATCCAGTCACCACCCACCAGCCCCCACCTTCATCATTGAGGATTACGATTGAACATGAGATTTGGGTGGGGACATGGATCCAAGCCCTATCACTGGTTCTCCTTAACCCTAGAAGAGCCATATCAAGCCCACTGAGTGGAGACCTTCTATTGAAGCCCTTTTCTCTTGATTTAAGATAAAAAAAGGGTGCCTCATTGTGGTGAGTTGGTGATACAGTAGTTTTCCACAAAGAAATCACCTCCAAAAATTATCTCCGCTCATTCCAACAAACCAACTTTTATAAAAACCATGTTCATGAGATGTTTCAAAATTGCCCGTGTTTGGAAGCAAAGGGTGTACTTTCTGCTTGGTTTTGCTGTGAGCCTGAAGCTGCTTAAAAAAAAAAAATCTGTTAAAAAATTATATCAGTGATTTTTAGATTTGTAAACTCATATATGCAATCAGCACGTCTTTTGGTTTATAGTATCTCTTTAAGCTGGTACTCCAGTTGAAGCCTCTAATTTAATATTCTATTACATAAGCCTTTCATTTAGAGCCTTTCACAGCCGAAAAAGTATTTTCATACACATTGTCTTTATTGATCTGATAACCATGTGAATTGGGTAAGGTTGGCATCCTGTGACTATTTTATACTTGAGAAAACTACACGAGGCTCACAGCGAATAAGAGAATTGCCAAAGGATCAGTACAAGGTGGGCTCTTGAACCACGTTTTAAAAAAAAAATCTGAAGATTTTTCTCATTTTGCTACATTTCCTCTTCTCTTAGCAGAGAGCTAAATATCTTTAGTTGGTACATCATTATTTTTAACACTACTTGCTCTGTAGAGTCCCTAAGGCATTTAAAATATTTTAAATGTGCAGGATCACTGTCATCGTTTTCTTCTAAGATGTTCTTATATTTTCTTTGATTTATGTTTTGGAGGCTCCATCTTTGTTGAGGCCGTGGATGCCACTGACACATTCTTTGGTAAATGTCTTGTTATAGATGTTCCAGCCATCTATTAAATTCCATCTCATGGTATCAAGTTAATAAGAGCTGAACGTTAGCTGAAATGTGGATCCTTGATACCACAGAGCTGCTGTTATCTAGACTAAGCTAATATGCACCAGTTTTTACTGGAAAGAAAAAGATTTTGAAATCTCTTATAATGAAGGACACAGATAACACTGGAACCTCTTGACCTGAACTCTTGTCCTTGTGTCGTTTTGTTTCCTCCAGCAACATGAAAAACTTTTAATAATGACTTAGATTCCTTTGTTTTTAATTTGGAGCAGGGTATTAAGCCATAAGTTTTTGTTTCCTTTCTTTGGAAACCTATGATTTTGAAGAATGGGTGGTAGGAGAGTTAGTTGGCATGAAAGTTAGATTTCATATTTTATTTTAGTTTATCATTTAGTGGAAAAAAATAAGTAAGTTTACCTTGTACAGCTTGAAATTTAGTGGGCATTTGTTTTCAAATGGCCATGCATCGTATTGAACTTGGAAAATTAAGATGAGCTTAGGAAAAAAATCTATAACATTGGAAAATGTGCTGTGGTATATCGTTTAAGTGAAATATGAACTAAATAATATCACAAATCTAGGAAAATATCAACTTATATGTTGAGAAGAAGAGCCCAATACAAGTTTCATAACAATGCCAATTTTGTCTTTATTAGATGAGGCTTTGTTCATGTCAGAACAGAAGACCGAGGCAGTCAGTAGCACATGTCCCCCACCCCCACCACCCCGCTTATTTTTAGATATATGAGAGTTTTCAAATAAATGCCTCAGTTAGGAGACAGAAACTCACATTGTTAAAAAGTGGAGAAAATTGGTTGACTTTGTTTCTCAAAGATTTACATACAAAAAACTTCTCAATACTGCCCAGTCTACTCCAAACATGCAGATTTCCGAATCTTTAAAGCACAGATGAAATGTGCATCTTTAACCTCAGTGGCAGATCAGCAAAAGGAAAGTCAAAGGAGGGTGGGTGTATTAGTCTATCCTCATACTGCTATAAAAAAATACCCAAGACTGAGTAACTATAAAGGAAAGAGGTTTAGTTGACTCACAGTTCCACATGGCTGGGGAGGCCTCAGGAAACAGTCATGGCAGAAGGGGAAGCAACACGTCCTTCTTCACATGGCATCAAGAGAGAGAAGAAACGAGAACCAAGCAAAGAGGAAAAACCCTTATAAAACCATCAGATCTCATGAGAACTGACTCCCTATCATGAGAATAGCATGGTTGAATCACCTCCCACTGGGTCCCTCCCATGACACATGGGGAGTCTGGGAACTAATAATTGGGTCAGGACATAGCCAAACCGTATCCGTGGGGCCAGCCTAACATTGGAAATGTTGGCGGTAATCAAGAGAAAGAGAGGACGGTGGATGTGTTTGTTACTTCACTAGGCTCTGCCCTTTTGGGAAGTCTCCTATTATGCAGTCAGTAATTTTTGCTTGTTGAATATTGGATTTGATTGATTAAACAGACAGATGAAGTATAAGATCCTGGATATGTGCGTTAATTAGCAAAAGTTGATACAGAGCTGTGCTGTCCAATATATCATCCACTAGGCACATACGGCTCTTTAAATTTTCATAAATTAAAATTAAAGAAAATTCAATAGCCAGATCATTAGCCACAATGGCCACATTTCACGGACTCAATGGGCAGTTGCAACTATGTCTGCCTCATTCATTGTACGTCATAAATACAGAGCATTCCTGTCAACACAGAAAATTCTCTTGGATAGCACTAGTTCAGGGGATTCTCCCTGGGGCAGTCAGATGGACCTGTTTGGATTTGTTAAAATATTAAGCGTATTTTTCTAAAACTAAAAAGAAAGAGGAGCTGGAGAAAGTTACTTGGCTCTTGCAGAAATGAGGTGTATGGTAGGATTGAGGGAAGGCATACTGCAGCAGTTCAAGTGTTAGCAAAGTTTTATGGTTACTGAGCCCAAGGCCTAGAAATGAGGCAGGGCTTGCCTTCGTCATGCAGCCAGCAGTGACAGATCAGATCTGGGACCAGGACCAAGACGGTTAGCTTCCCAACTTAAGGTTTTATCACCATATTGAATTCCTTCCAAGATGTATACTTCGGCATATAATTTGGAACCGGAAATCTTTGATTTTTATAAGGCAAAGAGGCTTATATTCTTTCCCTCCCCATACCAAGACAGGAGAGGAGGTGACTTTGTTACACAGAGAAATCCACTTCACAGGCTACAGTCTGTCAAGACATCTCCCTCACCTACTCATCCTCGGAGTAGATCAGCGAGGAAGGCCACCAGAAGTTGTTGATGGCAGTGAGACAGCTCCATGTGGCCCATGTGAGCTCTGGGTCAGTAGCAGCTGTGTCTCGGATCACTTTGGGCTGCAGCCTGGGCTTTGCAGCAGCAGAACCCCAACGCCTTACATTTCTCCTTAGCACCTTGCTTGTTCTCCATCCCCTTACAGCTTCCCTATCTGAATAGCAGCCACCGTCCAATGCATGTGATTCTCAATGTGGGAACAAACTGTGCCTCCCCACGATTAAATGCTGAAGGTGGCACTGTGCTTCTGGGCAGGAATTTATCGATTGAGACCAAATGATGATGGAAGATGCTATTTTGTCAATGAAATGCAAACGTACATTAATGAAGGGTCCTTTCATTTATATAAATTCTTTTTTATAATTATTTCTTCAAATCAGCAGAAGAGCACCAATGCTAAAAGTTGTCAGGAATGACCTACTGATAATGGGTTTTAGAAGTAGGGGGAAAGTAGTTTTCACAGAACTTTAGTTCACTTGCACGTTTCAAACAATACAATAGTTATTTAGTTGAAGGTTAAATTTAAGACAAAAGCCAATACATTTTGAATGATAATTATTGAATTCATCATTAAGGAATAAAATATTGATATTCTCTGTAATCAACACACTAACATGGTATGTGATCCTATACAAGATGTGCAAGCATTTCTGCTTTTAAAGTTTCCTAACAGAGTTGGGAGGAATCACATGAGGAAAGGAGCAGTAGCGAACCCTCAGGTGTCCTGCACAGACAGGGCTCCACGCTGCCATGGGAGGAGGAAGATGAAACCTTTTCACCTTGTGTGTCAAGAGGACAATAACCAACATTTAACATCTCATAGAGCCATGACCCCTCCCCACCTCTTGTGGGGAAAGACTAGTCTGGAAAAGTATAGTGAGTAGACCTAGAGGAATAAAGCAAGTATCTATAGGGCACATACGCACGACAAGCTACTGATTTACTTAGGACCTTCAGACACAATGTGACTCCATTGGGCTGCAGCAGAGACTTTGTTCATCAGTTCCCTAAGGGACTGTTTAGCTGCTGGTGACACCCTCTACTCAGACATGGCCTGCTGGATTTCAGAAAATTGCTACAATCTGGCTAGATGATGACGGTGTTAGGAGAGCTTTCAGGACAGGAGACACATCATACACAGTGTCCTTAAGCTGCTGGATTTCAGAAAATTACTAAAATCTGGCTAGATAATGGAGGTGTTAGGAGAACTTCCAGGACAGAAGACACATAATAAAAAGTGTCCTTAAGCAAGAAAGGCACAGTACATTGAGAAACTAAGAAAGAGTCGGGGAGAAGAGAACAGCGGCACAGGTGTTTTAGGAAACCTACTGATTGGTGTTAGAGAAAACTATTCCATTTTCCATATTCCATTCCAGTGTTCCATTTTCATGTCAGCATTGGTGTTGATGTCATTCATTTAGATAAAACACTGAGAAAATGCTTAGATTTGGTATGAATGATCATTGAATATACCTTGGAAATGTTGAGCTGCCTTGTAAACATACAAGTGGAGATGTAAAGTAAGTAGTTGGATATTGATATCTGGTCCACTCTCTGGCTTTTGTCCCAACATGCAGACTCACTAACTTTCAGTAGAAGCGTACGTCAGAGATTTTGCAAGCTCAGACCTACACTGCTGCAATAAAGCAAATGTTGCAATAAAACAAGTGTCACTTCAAGTGAATCTAAAAGTTATGTTTATGCTATAATCTATTAAATGTGCAATGGCATTATGTCTAAGAAACAAAGTACATGCCTTAATTTAAGAATACTTTATTGCCAAAAATAAAATATTCACGTGAGCCTTCAGTGAGTCATAATGTCGCTGTTGACTGATCAGGGTGGTGGTTGCTGAAGGTTGGGACAGCTCTGGCAATTTCTTAAAATAAGACAACAGTGAAGTCTGTTGCATCCATTGACTCTTTTATTAAAAAGTTCCCTGTAATATGCAAAAATCTTTGATAGAACTTCTAAAACCATGCTGCTGCTTGAGCAACTAAGTTTATGTAATTTCTGAAATCTTTTGCTATTATTTCAACAGTGTTCATTGCATCTTCACCAGCACTGGTTTCATCTCAAGAAACTGCTTTCCTTGCTCATTCCTAAGAGGCAATTTCTCATCTGTTAAGTTTTTTCATGAGATTGTAACAATTCAGTCACATCTTCAGGCTCCACTTCTAATGCTAGTTCCCTTGCATTTTTTGCCACATCTGCAGTTACTTTCTGCATTGAAGTCTTGAAACCCTCAAAGTCATTCATGAGAGTTGAAATAAACTTCTTCAAAAGCCCTATTATATAGATATGTTCACCTCCTTCCACAAGTCACAAATATTCTTAACAACGTGTAGAATGCTGAATTCTTTTCCAGGTGTACTGTCAATGAGCAATAATATTTTGAAAGAAATTTTATTTTCTGCATAGTATTTATCAACAGTGAGCTTAAAATATTCAGTAAACCATGCTGTAAACCGATATATTGTCATTGAGGCTTTCGTGTTCCATCACGGAGCACAGAGAGAGTAGATTTCCATAAATCTTAACTGCCCTAGGATTATTAGAATGGTTAATGAACATTGGCTTCAAGTTAAAGCTACCAACTGCATTACTTCTAATAAGAGAACCAGCATGTCTTTGGAAGCTTTGAAGACAGGCATTGACTTCTCACTAGCTATGAAAGTCCTAAATGGAATATTCTTCCCAAAGAAGTCTGTTTTGTTTACCTTGAAAATCTGTAATTTACTGTAGCCACCTTCACTGATCTTAGATCTTCTGAATAACTGGCTGCAGCTTCTACATCATCACTTGCTGGTTCACCTTCTACTTTGATGTGATAGAGACAGCTTCATTTCTTAAACCTCATGAACCTACTTGTGCTTCAGACTTTTCATCTGCAGCTTCCTCACCTCTCTCAGACTTCAACTAATTGAGGAGGGTTACGGCCTTGCTGTGGATTAGATTTTGGCCTAAGAAAGTGTTGTGGTTTGTTTGAATTTCTGTCCAGACCACTCCAGCTTAGTCCACATCAGCAATAAGGTTGCTTCCGTTCTTCCCATTAGTATGCTCCCTCGAGTGGCACTTTTACTTTCCCTCAAAAACTTTTCTTGCACATTCACAATTTGGCTAACCGTTTGTCATAAGAGGCCTGGCTTTCAGCCTGTCTCAGCTTTCAACATGTCTTCCTCACTGAGCCTAATCATTTCTGGCTTTTGATTTAAAGTGAGAAATGTGTGACTCTTCCATTCACTTGAACACTTAGATACCATTGTAGGGTTATTACTTGGTCTCAGGGAACAGGGAAATATGAAGAGAAAGAAAGAGATGAGGGAAGGGCTGGTTGGTGGAAACTTACACAGTCCATCAAAACATGCACAACATTTATGGAGTAAGTCTACTGTGTTTATGGGCACAGTTTGTGGTGCCCCAAAACAATTACAGTAGTAGCATTGAAGATTACTGATTACAGATCACTATAGCAAATATAATAATAATGAGAAAGTTTGAAAAAATTACAAGAATTAACAAAATGTGACATGGAAATACAAAATGAGCATATGCTTTTGGAAGAATGGTGCTGGTAAACTTGCTTTAAGCAGGGTTGCCACAGAACATCAATTTGTGAAAAGAGCAATATCTACAAATTGTAATAAAGTCAAAGTGTAATAAAATGAGGAATGTCCACAAGTGTTTTAATAAGAGAAAAATTCCTTTGTGCTCCTGTGAGGATGCTGGTAGGAGCCTATGGCAGCTGGCTGAGTGGTAATAACTTGCCATCCCATGTTTCAGACTGAAGTGTTTGAGTTGAAGCATGCTTGGTGCCTGCACACCCTCCTGATATACAGTAATGTTTTCCCAGGTGGTTCTTCACTGCCCCATGTCAGTAGACTCCCAGTAGATTCCCTACCCCCCCAACCCCCACAGTCCTACAGACAGGCTTCAGCATAACTGCAGCTAGAGCTGGTGCCACTTGTCCTCAGGCTGAGACTTCGCAGCCTATGTGTAATATAAAATTCTACTGCATTTTCAAGTCTGTGTTCAATATCTCTGACTACAGCATTTCTCCTCAACTTTACACCCATTCTAAATGTAAATGCAGATTGAATCATGATTTAAGTGTAATGTTTCATCTCCAAGCAACATCTGTGTTTAATGACTAGAGTTCAGGGTATTTGCAACCACCAAAAAGAGGACTAGTACAGCAGTAATACAGCAGGTAACAGCTCCAACCCCAGTCCTTGTCCAGGGTAGAAGCTGAAAAAGTCAATGTGTAGAAAGAACACATTTTGCCTACAAATCCTTTCTTTCTATACACATTATTTGTGAGATTG
>NW_016107321.1:3005869-3045564 GCF_001604975.1 Cebus imitator
TTTTTTTTTGAGATGGAGTCTCACTCTGTTAGCAAGGCGGGTGTGCAGTGGAGCAGTCTCAACTCACTGCAACCCTCTACCTCCCAGGTTCTAGCAATTGTCCTGCCTCAGCCTCCCCAGCAGTTGGGATTACAGGCATGTACCACCATGCCCGCCAAATTTTTATACACACACACACACACATATATATATGTATATATTATTACATTTTAGGTTTTGGGGTACATGTGAACAACATGCAAGATTGTTGCATAGGTACATACATGGCAGTGTGCTTTGCTGCCTTCCTCCCCATCACCTATATCTGATATTTCTCCCCATGTTATCCCTCCCCAACTCCCCACCCCCTGTAGTCCCTCCCCTAGTTCCCCCCCACAGACCCCAGTGTGTGATGCTCCCCTCCCTGTGTCCACGTGTTCTCATTGTTCAACACCCACCTATGAGTGAGAACATGCAGTGTTTGATTTTCTGTTCTTTCTGTCAGTTTGCTGAGAATGATGGTTTCCAGGTTCATCCATGTCCCTACAAAGGACACGAACTCATCATTTTGTATGGCTGCATAGTATTCCACAGTGTATATGTGCCACATTTTCCCTGTCCAGTCTATCATCGATGGGCATTTAGGTTGGTTCCAAGTCTTTGCTATTGTAAACAGTGCTGCAGTGAACATTCACGTGCATGTGTCCTTATGATAGGACAATTTAAAATCCTTTGGGTATATACCCAGTAATGGCATTGCTGGGTCAAATGGAATTTCTATTTCTAGGTCCTTGAGGAATCACCACACTGTCTTCCACAATGGTTGAGCTAATTGATACTGCCACCAACAGTGTAAAAGTGTTCCTATTTCTCCACATCCTCTCCAGCATCTGTTGTCTCCAGATTTTTTAATGATTGCTATTCTGACTGGCGTAAGATGGTATCTCCATGTAGTTTTGATTTGCCCAGTGATGAATCTTTAGTAGAGACAGGGTTTTACCATATTGGTCAGGCTGATTTTGAACTCCTGACCTCATGATCCACTTGCCTGGGCCTCCCAAAGTTCTGGGATTACAGGCATGAGCCACCACACCTGGCCATATATCCTGTTTTTGATGAAATAACCCAGTTCCTCTTCCTAGCTTGTGACCTGTGGCAAGACCCTTAACCTTTTGGAACCTCATTTCTTACCTTCAGCTTCTCTCCTACCCCTGAATCTGAGTGTGTCTGTGTATTTTTCTCTTGGGCAGGGATAGTTGGAAGCTGATAAGTAATGCTGGAATAAATAATCAAATGCACATAAAGCAATTTGCTCAGGACCTGATTTCTACTGATTGGTCAATGATTCTTAGTTTCTTTCCCTGATTCTCCCCATGTTTCTTTTTGTGGTGGTGGTTGTTATTTTGTATCTCAGATGTATTACATTGGATTCTATGGCTCTTGTACAACACAGTATCAATGTTTGTCCAAGTTGACCCTCTTTATGTATGTGTTTTTCTTCATTTTCTCATTACCTTCCCTTGCCCCATTATTCAAAAAGCATCTGATACCTACTATGTGTGAAAATCTATTATCTGAAGTAGAAGCTGTAAGTGATTCAGGGTCAGTATGACCATCATACTTATTCAGCTCACCTGCAGACCTTGGTTAACACGAAGCATCCACTTGTTAGGATTTATGGGAGAAGTATACTTTGGTTTTCGGATCAGAAGTAGCAGAGAAATAAGCAGATGGTTTCTGTGGTTTATGTAGTTAATCCCATTTCCCTCTGCTATGCTTGCTGGAAAGCTCAGAAACAAATGGATGTCCTGCCTCTAGCAAGCACATAAACCTTCGGGACCTGACCTGGGACTGGAACAGCACTCCGACTGGGCCAACATTTCCTTCCCTTCTGTCCCTCTGTCAGCCCACTCCCCTCCACATATATCTTCACTAGCTTATATTGTTATGGGCTGTTTCATGTTCTTCCTGAATCCAACATGGTGTAAAGGAACAAATAAGCTTACAAATGTTGAAGGGATGCGTTGCGTGAACACATTTTCACCTGAGAGTGGATTTTCCCTGTTCCCTGATGTCCTCTTTGGTATCTACCATCTCTGCTCTAGCTGGAGCTGTTGTGCTGTTCAGTCACTATACAGCGATGCATTTTCTGCCCACTCATTGAGATACAGGAGAGAAGGGAGCCCACCATTCCCTGGTGTGTAACACACTTGCTTCTTCACCCCATAAAGCCAACTTGAAAGTCAGTTAGGCTATGTGTACTGGTTAACTCAGTTCCCGTGCCATGAAATACTGAACACTACTTGATTGGAACAAAATGAACAGATCACATATCATTCAGTCAGTGTGGGGAAGGGAGAAATAAGAAAATGGAGGAAAAAAATGCATTTGGGATTATCACGTTATCACAGTGGACAGCTCTTAAGCTTGGCCTGTGGGCTGACCATTTTATTTGGTGGGATTTAAGTAAGGTTCATGGTATATGTTTGAAGATACTAGAAACATATGTGTTTCTGGTATCTTTGAGACCTCTGATGACTTTCTTTTATTTAATTTTTGTGGGTACATAGTAGGTGTATATATTTATGGATTTCACGAGATACTTTGATACAGGCATGCAATGGGAGATAAGCACATCATCAGGAATGAGGTATCCATCCTCTCGAGCATTTATTCTTTGAGTTACACACAATGCAGTTGTGCTCTTTAAGTCATTTTAAACTGGACAATTAAGTTATCATCGACCATAGTCTCCGATAGCTTTCACCTAAGCAAAAATATTTAGTTGGGGAAAACATGCTGATCATAGTAACCATCCTTTTCATCCTCGTCACTTCCTCTGTGCAGCTCCAAATTCGCAGAGAATCACAATAAGGAAAAATCACTTCAAATATGCCTTTGCAATGAATTTCACATTTCACATGTATCACAAAGGCCCCCGTCTGTGGCATGCAGCATACATTTCTAGGATGTAGACTTTGACACACACACACACACACACACACACACACACACGGTAATAATATAACAAAAAACACTGTCCCCTTACTACAATTTTTCTGTAAAAGGAAAAGAAATGGGAAGAGGAGGCAAACACTAAATACAGATGTGTAAGTTCCACACATTCAGGCTCTGTCTGTTTGCTGCTTTGTGGTGTTTATAAGGTTCAGAAGCTGGGTGGAGGAGGAAGGCTTTCCCCTTGACACATACATAAGCTCATGAGTGGAGTCAGTGGCAACCCTAGAGAGCTAAGTGGGCAGTGACTGGCAGGTGATTCTTTTCTTGGTTGCTGTTGACATGTAGTTAAGAGTCATAAACCTTCAGTGCGCAAATGGATGCCATTCTTACCATATGCTCCTCTAGACAGACTTTTAGGGAAAATTCCTTCACGCCACCTCCAACTCAATTACCCACATCCACTAAGGTCATGCCTGTGAATTTTATTCCTAGGATTAATAATGTCTAGCAAGAAGACTTTTCGACTGTGACCAGAGGGATAGGTTCTGCTGCAGGCTAGAGGGGAAGGACCCATGGACGGGATAGAAGAAGTGAGGAAACACAGCAGCTGCTGGCGGCTCTGCAGTCAGGAGCCACGTTGCAAACTGCAGTGTCCGAAACCAGATAGAGTCCCGGAAGTCCATCTGCCATGGCACAGAGATGCTGGACCGTCTCCTCAGGTGGACACAGCGTGGTTCAGGCTGATAATCAAAGATGAGAAACAATATTGGCAGGGGTTCCTAAGAAGTTCGGCCAGCAGAGAAATGTAGGTTCAAATAGAACATGTGCAGTATCCACTCAGCTGCAGGTCCAGTTTTCAAAATTCAATTAACATTGAAGAGAGGCCAGGCAAAGTGGCTTACACCTACACCTGTAATCCCAGCACTTTGAGAGTCTGAGGCAGGAGGATGGCTTAAGGCCAGAAGTTTGACACCAGCCTGGGAAACAGTGAGACCCCATCTCTACAAAACAATTTTAAAAATTAGCCAGGCATGAGGAGTGGTGGCACACACCTGTAGCCGCAGCTACTCGAGGATCACTCGAGCCCAGGGGTTTGAGGCTGCTGTGCTCCGTGAGCGTGGGTTGTGATCACGCCACTTGCACTCAGCCTCAGTGACAGAGTGAGAGCCCTTGACTCAAAACAAGCAAACAAGCAAAGACACTGAGGAGGAAGAGATGATGCAATTCAGTGAAACCAAACACCTAGATAGAAAGCTCCTGAATCAGGGACTGAGGCTTTTAGCCCAGATCGGAAAACAAATAAACACAAAGAAAACAAAAAAACAAAACAAAACTGAGAAGATTGAGTTATCACTCATTCCTTGTGTCATAAAGCTGACCGTTGCAGGATGATTTAGGTCCTTCAGGACGCACAGCCATGTCCACTTGCAGCACTTGCTCGGCACATGACAATATCCTATTGGTAAGAGATGGTCAAAATAGGCTTTAAACAAATAGCTTCGTAGTAGGAACTTGAGGGGTTGAAGTGACCTCCACCCTTTAAGGGAGGTAGCTCAGTTGTGAGTGTTGGAGCTCAGGGTCTGTCAGATTCCAATTTCCCTAGCATCAGGGCCAAGATTGCGGAGCAAACACTCCCAAACACACGAGCACAAGTGTCTTAAGGGATAGGCCCATTACAATTTTGCTCATGGAATTAGCTATGTCAAGAGAGACTCTTCTGCTAAAATTGATTTATCAGAAATAGAACTGTTCCTATGAACATCCTCTCTGCAGTGAGGGTTTGACAGTCCACAATTCACATTTTACGGATGACCCACAAAAAGAATTCAGCTACAGGTTCTTCCCCAGGAGCCTAGAGGATGTAGCGACTCCATTTCTAAAAGTCCTGCCTTAGTGGCTTCACAGAAACTTTTTGATCTGCGTAAAGAGACTCAGAGCCTGTCTGTGTTAGAGAATACCTCCTTAGCCTAGAGGGGAAAATATGATCTCCAAATAGAATCCTAATCGCATTTCTTCCTGGCAGTTAATGGTGTTTCAGCGCTTGGGAGGCATGCCACCTAGTGTTCTCATTCAAGAGGCCTGGCCACATTCAAAGAGAAATGAAGGACACCCACACATCCCAGGGCTGACAATGGCTTTGGGCCTGTGCTGGAGAGTGAGTCGGAGGGACGCCGCTGCAGCTTGATCTGTGGCACTTTATTTTTTTTTTTAATCTGGCAGCTGCCACTGAGATTCAAATGTCCCAGTGCAAAGCACACTCTTTAATTTATTTTCTTTATTAAATGTACAGCCAGACTTCTGTCATCTTTGTTGTATTCTTGGTGTAGTTGGAAGGCGCAAAGAGAACGTGCTTTGCTTTTATTTTTAGCTTAATTATATGAAAGTCCTTTTAAATGATAGGCATTAGTAATTGTTCTTTTTCTTTTTTTGACAGGCACCTGGTGGAAGCACTATGTTATTCTGATAGAATATTTTTAATGAGAAAAATAAGTTATAGTTACATCAATGCCTTTTAGCAATGAAAGTAGCTTTCAAATTAAATTTTATGTGATAAATAATGCAATGCATTCTCATTATATAACACTTAAACAATATTAAAAAGGTAAGATAGAAACTGCTGTTACAACTATTGCTAACCATTTTAGTGAAAATCCTTTCTGATATCTCTGGCATGCATTCACACTCACACATGGAAAGAAGTTAGTTTCTCTTCTGAATTTGTTTCACTTAATTATTTATAGCAATTCATTCACTTAATTTTTATAGTTCTATTTTTAAAAATTTTTTATGACTGCCTAATATTCTATGCTCTGCTGCAAGGGCTTTGATTTAAACATTTTCCTATTGATTTCTGACTGACATTTCTAGATTTTGGTGTGAGTGCCTGTGTGTGTATGTGTATATGTGTGTGTGTTTGTGACTATATACAGCAATCCAATGATTACGGGTAGAGAAATTTATATGCATTTATTTATTTATTTATTTTGGTGTGTGAGTAAAATATATATCCTTAAACTTATTTCCTTAATTTCAGGCACTTTTATGGGGTTGATTCCAAAGAAAGGGATTTCTGGGTTGAAGGTAGTATGTATTTTTTTAATATATGTTTTAAGATTGTGTTTCAAAGAAGGCTGTAACAATTAACATTTTACTGTCATAGATGAAAAGACTCGTTTTCCCAGAAAAAAAGAAATTTCATTGTGTTCGTAGTCTCATTAACCAAAATGAAATATTCTTGTAACTTGAATTTTGTTTCATCTGTTTATTGAGCATTTCTGTCTGCTCCCATACGTTAGGTAGGGTTTTAAAATCAGCGCAAGCCATATCTATGCCAGATAGCAACCTTTTCTCTGCCGCAGGAGTTGCGTGTATGTTGTTCCAGCCTACCAGTTTCTACTGTCCCTTGTTTTTTATTTATGGTATCATTATATACAAATAATTCCATGTAGTCACCTGTCGATTATCATGGTCTCCCCATCCTCTAGATGTTAGATGTATCTGCTGTTTTTTTTAGTTTACTACGTTTAAAAATTTTAATTGGCCTGAAATTTTCTTTTGTATTTGGTGTGATGAAGGGGCCCAAATTCATTTCTTTGAATAGATGGCCTTCTGTGACATTACCATTTAGTAAATAATCCTTTCTCCCAACATATCAAAATATCACCGTGGCCAAAATAAAGTCCCATATATTCTGAGATTTACTTATGGGTTCTCTATTATTTGGTATTATCATGAAAAGGTGTGGCTCTTTATATTATTTTGAGTCTAGTGACTGCACATAATTTTCTTGGATCTTCAGGGACGTTTCTTCTTTATTAGATTACTCCTCCAATTTCACCCCTCTCCAAATAATAATACGTCTCTCTGCTGGTACTTTTGTAGGACTTTAAGGCTTAGTCATGTGCTCCAAACTCCCCCTGCTTAGCAGATAAGAGTTGAATATTTAATTGAGAGCGAGTGAAGGGTGGCAGAGATATGCTCGATCTACCATATTGCCAGAGGATCCTTTCTACAACTAATTATAAAAGAATCCATAATCTACCTTAAAATACTGAGCAGATTATCTGTCATTGAAGGCTAAATGGTGGAGAGCACTCACAGCTTGGCTTCTCAGATAGCCTTTATATGGAGAATTCCTGGAGCTGGGGCAGCACAGATATTGATTGACACTACATGTCAGAACACAGCCCTTAGTCTATAGGACATTCACGTGCATCACCAGAGGAGCACCAGTCCCTCCCTTAGGGTAAACAGAAGCAGGAGTCCAAGTCTTGCTATTCTTGCCGTATGTCCTGTGGACCAGTGGTGCACCACCCCAACACCCCACTTCTACTTTCTATGTCAAGTGGTGGCCTTCAGCCCTAAGCAGACAGATCCTCTGCAGCTCTGCAGGTCACACATTAGCTGTATGCCAACCTGTACGTGGAAGAAATCCACCAATATGTATTCTATTGCATATACCATCATGGAAGTATTTTCAACAATAGAATACGAGACTAATGTTCTTTGGTTTGATTTTTTTACCTATGGTTGCCAAGGCATTGTCTTATAATAATTGCAAAAGGATCACATAACTATATCCTGTATCTATTCAGGACATCATTATAAAATACCTACTATGTATTGAACCAGTGTTGAAGGTGGTGCTAGTGATACAGTAGATACAAAAACAATAAACGAGAAGCACCTTCTCCCCTGGCTCACTTTTCTTTTCTCTTTCCTTTTGTTTCTCAAACTATGTTTAAAAAATTTTGTGATTCAAGCATTTTAATTTGGTCTGAGTCTTCCTGCTCTGTGACCTCTGAGACAGCTTGCCTGGAGGGAGACTTGGTGGATCCACCATGATCCACTTGATCATGGTGGTTAAGCTTTTTGATATGTTGTTGCAATCGGTTTGCCAGTATTTTATTGAAGATTTTTGCATCTATGTTCATCATGGATATTGGCTTGAAGTTTTCTTTTCTTGCTGAGTCTCTGCCGGGTTTTATGCAGCCATCAAAAACAATGAGTTCGTGTCCTTTGAAGGGACATGGATGAACCTGGAAACCATCATTCTCAGCAAACTGACACAAGAACAGAAAATCAAACACCACATGTCCTCACTCATAGGTGGATGTTGAACAATGAGAACACATGGACACAGGGAGGGGTGCACTACACACTGGGGTCTGTCGGGGGGAAATAAGGGAGGGACAGCAGGGACTGGGGAGTTGGGGAGAGATAGCATGGGGGGAAATGCCAGATATAGGTGATTGGGAGGAAGGCAGCAAATCACATTGCCATGTGTGTATTTATACAACAATCTTGTATGTCCTTCACATGTACCCCAAAACCTAAAATGCAATAAAAAAATTTTCCTGAGTCATCTAAAAACTCTCAGCATTTCTCCTGCTATATCAAATATGGTTCTATATTTGAGATGATCCAAAGTATTAGATCAGTAATTATTCTTCGGTTTAACTTCAAGTACCTGCAGTTAGTATTTCTGAACTTAGAGGGAAACAATGACTTTCTGTTAAGAAGATTCATTTGTAAAACACCAATTGGATCAGGATGTGTTTCATATGAATGGGACTAGTTGTGTGTGAAATGAACAAGAACAGAGAACAAGGGAATGAATACCTGACTAGAGGTGAAAAATAAGAAACACGCCTTGAACAAGGATATAGGATTGATTAGAAGTCTGGTGTGAAGCCAAAAATGATAGCGATCTGGATAAATGACGAGATAAAGCCTTGCTAACTAACCCAAGAAGTGTGATCCCTTTAAAATACTGTGTGTTTCATGTCGTTAGAAGAATTGTACTTTAACTCCAGAGTTAAGATACATAGAAATAGAAAAATGCAGGTTAAGTGAAGTAAAACATTTCAGTTGCTATTTATGTGTGCACTCAGAACCAAAAAGAAAATACTCTAGGGTGCAGGAGTTTGTGTGGGTGGGGGTGAGGGCAAGGACTTGGGATTCAGCTGACTTTTATTTAGTGTGTGGGCAAATTTTATTTATTTCTGGCATGCTGACAGAAGGAACAAAGTGTACAGCAGCCTCATATCAGCAAATATAAAGTTACACATTTTCTATATGTGTAAGTATTTCTTAGAAGAAAATCATTGCTTTGGACAGCCCATCACCTCTCCCAAGTGTGTTTTAAATCATATAACTTCACGAGTTCTACCTTTAAACTGCATGCAAAATGCACTTAAAAAGTGGATGTAGTTTATTTGTCCGATGATTGCTCCTTACATTTTATACCTCACTGCCCTCTCTCCCTTAACATTTAGTCTAAATTATAAAGGTTCTGCATACAGCAGGATGTATGGGGGCACTTGAAAACTGACATGTCAGCACAGATCTATAAACATGTCTGATTTCCTTTTCCAAGTACCAAGTACAGTGGGCTCCATCTCATAGACTGATGCTGACGAGGAGAATAGCTGACACCAAGTGAGCGTTTGCTCCAGCCCAGCACTCTATACCCATTGTCTTATTTATTCCTCACAATAACCCTATAGAGTAATATTGCATTTTCATTATAGAGATGAAGAAACAAACAGGTCCAAAGACACCCTAGGCAGAGCCGGAATTTGAACTCCCAGAGTCACCTCCAGGAGACTGTGACCCAGTTCCTTCCTTCTTTGATTGGTATAAGACAAACCTGAGGAAGAGGAAATGAGGGCATCAAATTCACACATTACTTAAAATAGTGAACAGTGTTGTAGGCCAAGTTCTCCCTGAGGCCATGACAAAGTGATTTAGCGCTATGGTCTGTTTAATTTTTTTTTTTTAACTGCATCAAATAGCTACCTGAAAATGTCCAGGACCCACTCCACATGTGGCTGCTCACGATTGTCAAAGGTCAACACCAGGGAAGGCATCTTCCATTTTTATGGCATTGGCACTTCAAATCACAAGTCACTAAATACCAGTGAGTTGTCTAACACTAACTGGTGGTGGAATTCCTTGTTCTCCATCTTGTACTCGGTGCTGTAGTCTAGACGTACAGGTTCATGGAGATACTGACTGCACAGAGGTCAGGACACGAGGCAGGGAGTTCTGAATGGGGAAAATGACTTTAGTAAGGCCAGTGCACAGGCTACTAGAGGCGAGTTTCAGCTGGGAGCTGGAGGGCTAAGAATGATGAAAGAGAGCCTTGGAAGCACAGCTCACAAGGATGGCCAGTGCCCTGTTTTGATCTTGGAAAAAAAGGGACAGCAGAATGGCAGGTGCCAGACACTGAGAAATGCGGAGGTATTCGAATCTGACCCCCAGCTTCTCCTCCCCCATCACCCAAGCCATTTAATTCCCCAGAGTGTCTTCCGGGCCCAGGACCCTTTTCTCACGCCTGGGTTCTTTCTGTGTGCTCAGTGCCTCAGGGGTTGCACTGTGCACTCCCACACGCCCCCTTTCTTCTCTTTGTTCTGGAGGGGAAGGCCTTGGACTCTGTGCTTATTAGCCTCTGATGGGTTAGATTTCAAGACGATACCACCGAGGCACCCATTGGCTGGTATGCCTCCACTTTAATTTTGTTCCTTTGGTATTTCTCATTCTGAATATAGACTGATTCATTTCTAAGAATAGGAACCTGTCACTTTTGTAAAGTACATGACAAACAGGGACTAGACCAAGGGACCAGGGAATTCAAATGGGTAATTAGAGGGGTTACATTTGTCCCAGGCGTTGGTCTCCGTATTAACTCATTTGGTTCTCATCACGAACCTATGAGGTAGGTACCTTATAATCCCCGTTTTGCAGGTAAGGAAGCTGAGGAAATAAAGTAATCACAGGTCTAGAGCTGAGCTTTGAACAGCCATGATTCAAACCCGGTCTATCTGTGTCGTGAGTGTGGGCCTTGGGGCGGCCTGGCTCTGCTGGATGAAGGAGCCAGGCTCAGGCAGCAGGCAGCAGCCAGCTCACAGAGTGCGTGCTCAACACTGGAGTATCACTCTCCATCGCAGATGAAGCTCAGCCACTGGGGTTCTAGGAAAAGTATCTGGAACAGGATGTTCTTCATTTCTCTTAATATCTGCCCTATCTCCCACCCCTGGGCGGCCTGAGATCCATTTCTCACTACTAGCTCGCCAGGCTCCCAGGCAGCACCCTGCTCATTTATTCCATCTGTCATTTATTCACTTAGAACCAGGCAGCTTAATGGCTAAGAACATGTTTGAGAGCGGACTGCTCACTCAGCACTCAGTTCTACTACTTACTCTGTGTCCTTAGGTGGGTTTTTTTTTAACCTATGTGGTTCAATATCCTCCTGTGTAAAAAGGGACAGTAATAGGAGAATATTGCTGTATTTAAAATGCTGAGAAGAGTAGCACAAAGGAAGAGCTGTGTGGTGGCAGGCTCTCATCAGCATCATCAGTAATGATTTTACAAACATTCATTGAAAATCTTGTATGTTCCAGTCCCCCAAATACAGGCAAGTCCATATCCTCATAGGACTTATGTTATGAGGAAAATAAATGCAAAACAAGCAAGTATACACATAGGCAAAATGACTAAGCATCATATAATGTAGCGATAGCAAAGTTATAAATTGTGATTATGAAGCAGGTAATGGGCTGGGATAGAGTCATGGGCCAGGGGAAGTTAGGGTGCTCGGGACAGCTGCAGTTGGGGCTCATAGGATGAGAGGTCTGTGTTTCACATGCCCTGTGTTGTAGGGATACAGCCGTATGAAAGAAACTAAAAGACACTGCTTTTTTACTGAACACGACACACCTTTCTCAGCATTGTGTATGTTAAATCCTTCATTGAATCCTTCAACTCTTACTGTACATACAGGTATTTTCCCTGTTTGACAGATGAGGAATCTGAAACAGGGTGGCGAAGAAACTTGCTCAGGGCCACTCCGTCAGCTAAATCATCAGAAAAGCAGCGTTTCAACCACTCAGGCTGTCTCTCAGCTCATCACTCACCCTCTTACATCTTACAGAATTGCTAGTCTAGGTTAGTTTTAGCAGTGAAATGGAATCCCATCTCCCACCTTGGGGTTGATAAACCTTAGCCTGTTCCACCTGTTTCTCCTATCCTCCTCCTCTTTCCAGTTTCTCCATGGCCCTGCTTGTTTTCTGTGTGCACCGTCCTCATAAGGACCTCTGGAGGTATTTCTGTTGCAATGCATCGTTCCTGCCTGTGTATTTATTTACCAGCCTTGGACCAGCAAGAGGCAATGATGTTTATTCAACTGCAGTGTCCCAGTGGTTCTGACATCCTCAACTCTTGCAGGAATCATACTTAATATATCATTAAAATCTCCGGTTATGTAGTACAGAATCACTCATAGTCAATGTTCAATAATGTATTAGTTTGTTAATAGAATGAATGAATAATGTTATTTTCATATGCAATTCTTATCGTGACTTTTAAAAATTTACCTTTCTTATTAAATGTATTGAATATGAACTTTGTGGTAAATTTGACTTAAATGAAACACAAAGCAAACACCGGTTTCTTACCTTTTAAAGCACCCGGTGCAGCCCAGATGTACCATTTATGGTCCTTCCCTCCCTCCCTCCCTCCCTCCATTCCTCCCTCCCTTCCCCCTTTCCTCCCTCCCTCCCTTCCTTCCTTCCTTCCTTCCTTCCTTCCTTCCTTCCTTCCTTCCTTCCTTCCTTCCTTCCTTCCTTCCTTCCTTCTTTGTGGTTCTGAACTAAAGGCATATGATAAGCACAAAAGTGTCACTAAAATTGTTTCCAGCATTAATTGTGACCGGCATCTAAAAATGCTTCATTATGACCATGGAGGTAGAGGCCAGGCTAATTTGTCATAGGTTTCAATAGTCTGTCTTCATAAATTCCCTTATCTAGTATTTCAAGGATGTGTGACCTGTTATACTTTTAATGCTTTCTAGGAATGCAATAGATTTTATTAGGGAAAAATAATGTCTTCTCCAAATTGTTAATCTTATACTCTGCCTCCCTAAACTGTATTTGCTTTTGTTTTGTTTTTTCGTTTGTTTTTTTTTTTTTTTGGATGGAGAGGGATAATGTACAAATTAAAGTCAAAAGTAGCATGTCTTATACAAAGGAAAATAAATGGAAGAAAAACGCTGCTCAAGTGAACTTATTGCTTTTTAATTAGTGCCTGTGGGAAGAAGCTTTTCCGGAGCAATCCCATTTGTACATAGGATCTTAAAACATTGATGTGTGAATCCCTCTCACATTTTCCACAGTCTTCTTCCCTTGAGCAGATATAAATAAATAACTAATGAAAGAGTTAGGCAACACTCTTTCATCCCTCAGAAGGATACAGAGACACAGAGTAAGAAAGGTAAAAGTGGAAACAAAATATTTGATAGATTCATGGGAACAGCTGTTATAGGAAACTGGGGGAGCGGCTCTCCTGTACAACAGATGAAAGCTCACACGAAAATGTGTAGTGGTGAATTTCACTTTGTAATGAGGTAGGCAGTCGTGCGATAAAATCATTTTCCTACTCGAGGACATTCTGTTGGATAGTTGCTTTCTTCCCCCATCACGTTTAACTGCTCTCTAGTATCAGAATGTCATCCCCACCTATTTTATTGCTATTTTCACCCATATCCTCCTAGATACAAGGAGATGTTGTAACAATGGTGACGCTCCTGAAACCTCTTACATGATGTAAAATAGAAGATCAAAATGAATCGTTAATAGAAATCTTACAAAACTTTCATATTTTTTGGAAGCAAATGCAGCTGTAACTCAGCTGTAAAAACTGAGTCACTAAAATCGGTACATGCCTTAAGGCTAATGGATTAATATATGAGCAGTTATGGCCTACAGAGGAGATATATGATTAAAAATATTAATCCAACTTTCACACCTGCGTATCATGTCTATTTTCATCCGGGCATGCTACTCAGCTATAGCTTGTCTATGATGTAGCGAAATAGAATATTTGCACATTTATGTTTGCCTGAGTATTTCAGAAGTCTTATATTTTTTTCATAAATGTGTGATAAATGTTAAAGAACATTAATATGTGCCCTCGTAAAGTTGTAGTAACTTGAGTTATCTGACAAATGCAAACTTTTTGGTGACTTTCTTTATGATTTATAATTATAGAATCTTGAAACAAAACGAGAACCTTGAAATCAATATGTCTAATTCTTTCATTAAATATCTGAAGATATTGAGGGAAAGAAATGTTCAGTGATTTACCCCAAGTCCCTCAGCTAATAAAACAAGTTACGACTGGGCTTTGGCACTTTGTTTCTGACTTTGAAGCCAATGTTCTTTCTCATCTATACATTTAAATTATGATACTGTCATGTCTGGGCAAGGCTTTACAAAATTCAGAATGATCAGATCAGTAAAATGGGAATAGTTTTTTTATTATTAATTACATTCCTTCATTCATTCTTTATTAATTTACAAATAGAGGATGGTAATATTACTAATAGCTTGGGAATCAGGAAATATTCAGGAACAGAGCTTTATGAATACCAAAGACCAGAATGCATAAAATCTTATTTTTGGCCATCTAAAATGTCTTCTTTCCAAAGGTAAGCTACTGGCTAAAATAGCTCCTTAAACTCATCAGAGAAACACTGCTTCAAAAAGTATATTTTAAGTGTTCTTTGAGCCAATGAGAGATGAATAAAGGGTCCCTCCCCTTCAGCCTCTTCCTCATCTAAGCCTAGGGTCATCTCCTTAGAGGTCTCACTCAAAGCAGGACCTTCAAAGGGTAGGTTCTCACTTCTTTCTTTTTTTTGCCAGATTATGAGGGAATTGCAAACTCTTCAAAATAAAAGTAAAAAACAGAAAAACAATGACAAGAAGAAAATCTAACTCAAAACAAAATCCAAACAAGGGAATATGACAAATAGCTTTTCTGCCTCAATCGTGTTATCACAAAGCATCATCTTAGGGGAAGGAGAGCCTGAAGTCCTTAGCACAGCTCAATTTGGACAACACTTAGGTGTTTGGAATCCTCTTATACATCTTACTAGGACAGCAGGATATAAAATTTGTGAATCTGACTGGCCAGAAAAGTATCTTCCAAGAAAATAGAAACACATATCAGAATAATGGGTAAAAATAAGCTGTTAAATGTATATTTTTGTACAATTTTGTTAAATTTTTGCTGTTAATTTTGTATAAAGTGTATATGTATATATACTCTTTTGCTTATAATTTTTGGTTCTCTCATATATGGACTGGTACATGCGTTTCTAATTCTCCCTGCATTGTAGATTCTGGTCACAAACCTCAATTCCTTCCACTACTTTTTAGTGTACAATGAGTGTACCTAAGATTTATATCATCTGTAATAACATAAATAGTGATAATGGAATATCTTGGGAGATGAAGTGATAATGTTGAGATTAGTTGCGAGTCTCCTGGATCTCTGAAATATCACTATTATTGACATACTTTTGCCATTTTTCTGTCACTCATTTTGTTCCCAAAATACTGCTTTGATCTTTTTTTTTTTTTTTTTTTTGTAAAACAGATTAGAATGATGGATGAAAGCCTGGGTTTGCCTTGCAAATGTCATAATTCCCCTTGGCCTTTTTAAACCATACACAAGCTCCATGCACAATGCAAAGAATATTAAAAGTAAAATTTCAAGTAGCCAATATGAACCTTAATTAGTTCTTCTAATTACTAGTTAGGGGGCACCAGACAGAAAAAAAAATACTCAAACTTGGAAAGAAAAGAAGCAATACACTGTGCATTTGCCAATGCCAACCTGGAACCATACCTTTTAAACTTTCTAGAACATCACTGTAGATCCACGCATCAGCTTGGCCCCTCATTTCTGACACAGCTGGACATATGCATGCTATTCCCTACGTTGCAGTCTTTGTTGGGTTCCTGAAAAAGCTAAACCTGAGACTCCATTTTAGGTGCAGGTGGTTCATTTGGGAGTGATCCTGGGAAGTACATTGAGGAACTGGGAAAGGCAGATGGAAAAGAAAGCAAAGCTGGCAAGGAGTGGGTAGTTGAGTTTATAGCACGGGGGACGATTGGCTCAGTCTCACTGGGAATCTGAGGAACTATGGAGAATGCTTCATAGAATTGTGCTCCCAGAGAATGAGAAGCTAGAGCATCTGTCTACTAATCTCTGCATGCTCTTGGGTAAGGATTGCTTTCTGATGCCTTGCGGCTCTGCAGTTAACTTTGTACTGTATTTTCCTTGTTGGTTAAATAGCTATCTATCCTTCTCTATCCACTTACCAATTCATCTTATTTTGGATGAATTTTAAAATGAGTTTTAAAGTGGGCTGGAGACATGAGTATACTTCACCTCTAAATACTTGAACGTGAACACCACGACGCACAGGTTCAGTGCATGTTCATAGTTCAGTTTTTCAGATCTGAGTTGTAGCAAAGGGACACTGATACAGCTGCAGCCCCTGTCAAGCTTCAGTGTCACCGCGCCCCAGACAGTGATGTCATGCTCCTTCCTGGTCTGTCCCCAGCCCTCCACCCAGAGGGGGCAAAAATGCTTTTGATTTCCTTTTCCCACCGTAACTTCTGCCTTCTAACGGTTCATATATACTCTTTGCTGTAAGGGTTCTTCCATTCAGTAAAATGCATTGGAGGTTTATCCATGCTGTCATGTGCAGCAATAGCTCATGCCTTTTTATGGCTGAGAAATATTTTTGTCTACTGTAGATGGACACCTGGACCATCTCCAGGTTTTGACTCTCATGAATAAAGCATTTATACAACAAAGTAAAGATTTGTTGTGTAAATCACTTTTAAACAGATGCTTTCATTTCTCTTTCTTTTGAGACAGAGTCTCACTCTGTTGCCTAGGCTGGAGTGCAGCCGTGCGATCCTGGCTCCTGGGGGTTCAAGTGATTCTCCTGCCTCAGCCTCCGGAGTAGCAGAGACTACACATGCCCACCACCACACCCAGCTAATTTTTGTATTTTAGTAGAGAAGAGGTTTCACCATGTTGGCCTTCCTTGACCTCCCAAAGTGCTGGGATTACAGGTGTGAGCCACCACGCTTAGCCTCATTTCTCCTCTCCTGAATAAATATCCTGCAGTGGAATTGCTGGACTGACAGGTAGTTGTGTGATAAAGTATATTTCAGAATTAATAGCAAAAGGTCAAAACTCTGACTTTGTTGAGCATTCCTTCCAGTGGCTCCCCAGCCTCTGCTGCTGTCGGGCTTTGATTCTGGTGCCTGTGCAGAGGAATTCCATTCCTAGTCAGTGACTATATTACGCGCTTTCTCACGTGCCGGTTAGTGATGCATATTTATCTCTTCCTGATGTCTCTTCTTGTATTTTGTTTACTTTCATATTAGGTTCATTAGGAAATGTATATATTATTGCAGACTCTTTGACCTATTTATTACATATCAGTACTTTCTCAGATGTATGTTTTGGAGCTATTTTCTTATAGACTGGAGTTTGGTAATTCATTTCTTAATATTGCTTTTTATGAACAGATGTTTTAATTTCTAAGTTTATTACTTTTTAATGGTACTGTGGTCTCTAACCTGTCAAAGAAACCTTTGCTAATCCCAACTCATGAAACATTCTCCTACTTTTATTTCCAGAAGCTTCATAGTTTTGGCATTTACATTTAGGTTAGGATCCAACTCATATAAATTTTATGATATTGTGAGATATGGATGTCCATATGGATATGCAGTTGTTTCTTTTTTATTTGGATGACTTTTACAGCCTTGTTGAAAATCAGATGACCATATCATATATGTATAGGTCTATTTCTGAGCCCTAGATTCATAATAAACCTGTTTCTATATAAAGATAGAGTAAAGATACCATTAGTAGTAATGCACCACTTTGGTTTAGACATGATACATTTGGCAGATTTTCTAGGTTCTTTAACATGAAGATTTGGAATTTTCATAGGAGTTGTATATTCCTGGAAAATAGCTTCTAATATATATAAAAATTAATGTTACCATTTTTCTAGAGAAATAGGCCTCCGATGTTCTAGTAAACTTGGTAGAAAATTTTAGATTTAAAGATGGTTAAGCTTGGTGAGATCATTTTAACTTAAAAAAATAAAAGAAAAAAAAGAAAAATTTAAATGGCATAGAGGCTCCTAACATTGTTCTGTAACTCACAAGCCTTTCTGCTATGCTTCATTATAATAAATATTTCAATATAAATACAATTACTGGATTCCAAATGGTAGTAGTTCTTAGAAGTTTCTTTTATTATATAAGAAAATTCCACAGTAACGAATAGATGAGGGCATTCTCATTCATGACACTCACACTCTACACATAAAAACTACACAGAGTAGGCAGGGCACGGTGGCTCAGGCCTGTAATCCTAGCACTTTGGGAGGCCAAGGTGGGAGGTTCACCTGAAGACAGGAGTTTGAGACCAGCCTGGGCAACATGGTGAAACACCATCTATACTAAAATAGAAAAAATCAGCCAGGCATGGTAGCATGTGCCTTTAGTCCCCACTACTCAGGAGGCTGAGGCAGGAGAATCACTTGAACCTGGGAGGTGGAGATTGCAGTGAGCCAAGACAGTGCCACTGCATTCCAGCCCGGGTGACAGAGCAAGACCGTCTCCAAAGAAAAACAAACAAACAACTACACAGATTGGCCACTCAAAAACATTTTTTAATAAATACTAATGAGTGAGTTCCTTTTTGGCCATTGTTACATAACAACGATTACATTTCTACTTCATTTGACTTAACATTTCAACAACTGGTATTCCATGCTTCAACAGATGCCTCCTCTATCTCTAGAGGGGCACGCTTTCTCGATCTCACAAAATTTATTCATCTTTAAATGTCCTCTCACATAAATCATCTCCACCCTCATTTTCATCTTAGTTTCACATGTGTGTATTCTTAAATGTTAGTGAATCACCAAGCAGGGCTATTCTTTTAGAGCAGTGGGGTTGGTTTAATTAGGGGATATGGCCTGTAGCTGCAGAGCAGGTGAACGTGGAGCCTAGTTTCTGGTTGTGGGTGCAGGAGGAGACGTGCTGGGCACTATGAGAGATGATAGGATTGTTGCAGCATAGATATAAATGTCCAAGGCACTCCCTCCCTTTCACTCATGTTCCCTCCGACAGCCCTACTGGACTGAACTTTGCTTTATAGAGGCATCACACTGCTTTATGTGGCTGCTCAGGGCGGTGCAATGTGTTGTGATCCTTTTCTAGATAATTGTTCTGCTTAAAACTGTTTTTTAGAAGAATGATTTCTGGCTGTTCTCATGTAGTCTGGGATTGTTGGGCGCACTTTTCGTCGCTCATCGGTGGAAAGCATTACCTGTTTTTCCCCCTTCTGTTTCTATTCCCCTCTGGCTAGAAGCCATAGCACATATTATAATCTTTTTTTCTTCTTTTTGCCTCCAGTATTTATGGGTTTTAAGGATGTCATTTCAGCTAAAAGACAGCATGCTATAGAGGTTAGAAGCTACTATTAGTAGGGAAATGCTACAGGCTTTGTAACTGGTTACACATTGCATTTGATGAATGAAAAATAATGAGGACCAGCATTCTTTATAGAGAAATGTGTTTGCCATAAGTCTGTTCCTTAAAATAGACACAGTTTAATAAGTGAGATGCACCATGATTCCTGTCCTTAACACAGACATGAAATTGATAACCTGTATAGAAACTATCATGGCATATGCCGGGAGTTACACATTGGCATAATTGTCTTCAGAGTCCAGGCATTTTAAGAAATTGTTATAAGGTATTCATCTTACAGCATGATAGATTATAAATGAATAGTCATATCCTAGAGGAACCATAGTCCTACGAGGAATTTTTCATTAATGCAAGTTGGTAAGATTTAGGGGAATTTTTTTGCATTCTTCCTTGTTTTGTGTATGTTTACTATTTGCATATGAGTTAGAAAAGTCTTACAAAGGTAATATATTCTAAGTTATGTTTATCATTGAATTAGTGAATTTTTATTTACAATTTTGTCTTGTTAATCAAAGTTTCTTGGTTATATTTGTTCCTTCTTGTCAGTGGGAGATGGATGCCAAGATCGGCAGTGGATGCCTGAAACTTTGGGCAGCACCAAATCCTATATATATACAGTGATGGCTCAGTGTCTGTTGGGTGACTGGTTCCAGGACCCCTCACTAATACCAAAATCTGCTAAAGCTTAAGTTCCTGATGAAAAATAGTCTAGTATTTTTACATGACTTACCAATATCCTTCCATATATTTTACATCATCTCTAGATTACCTATAATACCTAATATAATTTAAATGATGCATAAGGTCGGGTGCGGTGGCTTACGATTATAATCTCAACACTTTGGGAGGCCAAGGTTGGCGGATCACCTGAGGTCAGCAGTTCAAACCAGCCTAGCGAACATGGTAAAACCCTGACTCTACTAAAAAATACAAAAAACTTCACCAGGTGTGGTGGCATGTGCCTGTAACCCTAGCTACTCAGGAGGCTGAGGCAGGGATAATTGCTTGAACCTGGGAGGCGGAGGTTGCTGTGAGCCAGGATCGCACCATTGCACTCCAGCTTGGGGGACAGAGTGAGACTCCATCTCTAAATAAATAAATAAATAATAAAATAAATGCAGTGTCAATAGTTTTTATAACACATAGGTTCTTCAACTTATGTTTTTCTATTGTTTTATTACTTTTTAAAATCATTTTGGTTTTTTGATTGGTTCAATCTGTGGATACAGAGGACAAGCTGTACTGGCTTTTTCCCATACATACATACATACCTATGGCAAAGTTAAATTTATGAATTTAGTACAGTAAGAGATTAACAACAACGATAATAAAATAGAACAATTAAAACAATATATTATAATAAAAGTTATATCCATGTGGCCTCTCTAGCGAAGCATCTTATTTTAGCGAACCTGCACTTCTTGTTATGTTGTGCTGATAAAATGCCTGTCTGATTGGATCCAGTGAGGTGAATGGCATAGGCATTGTCCAGCAGTGTTAAGTCAGAAGGAGGATCATGTGCTTCAGGTGATCCTGGACCATCCAGCCCTGAGGATATTCAGGTTTCAATGTCAGGAGCAGACAGTGTTAATGACTAATGGGCAGGTAGCAAGAACAGGGTGGATGATTTCCATCACAGGCAGGATGGAGCAAGGTGGCATGAGATTTCATCATGCTACTGAGAGTGCTGTACAGGTCCAAACTTAGGTATTGCTTATTTCTGTAATTTTTCATTGAACATTTTCAGTCTGCAACTCACTGCACTTTATGGAAACTAGAAAGCAAAACCACAGATAAGGGAGGGCTGCTGTACGTTTGAGAAGGTAAGATTCTGCCTGTGTTAGGTGAGCATCCTTAAGTGACATACACGGCCTTCCTAGATGTTACTGCTGCTGGACACATCTTGTGCCCCATTGTCCTCTTTGTACCTTCCAGAGGATTGTCTGTGACCAGGATTTCCAGGGATTGCATCCCTAGAATGCTCACATGGTCAGGCCATGGCTGGCCTTCCTGGATAAACCTGTGAGCTTTGCTGTAGAAGTGCTTGATTCTAGCTCGACTTCCTCATGCAGGGTTCTTAGATCCCAAGAAAGACCCTGAGTGGAGTAGCGTAACTACTCTCAAATGTGATTTGGGTTAATATATCCACTCTCAAATTAGAACTGGGCAGGGGGGTGGGGGTCGCAGAGCCATCCTTGGCTTATAGGCAGGAAGGATCATGGCAGTGATTTCTGCATAGGGTGCCTCTTCCTTTGGCTCGTCCTTTTAATTACCTTTGCTTGATAGAAAGTCTCCTCTTAAAGCACAGTTCCTTGAGTCCCGGACAGCCGCCTGGTTTAGGCAGGTTATTTTAGTTTTCTAGTCTAATGTGGTCCTTCCTTCTCTCTCTCACACACACACATTTCCTTTTCTGAAAGTTATTTTACTAACTTGGAAAATGGAGATCATTGCTAGCACAATGATTTTTATAGCTTTACGGAGGTACAGTTTGACACATTCCTGTAAGTGTATATGCTTTTATATATTTTGATATCTGTAAACAGCCGGGAAACAATCACTGCTATCATAATGAACATATCCAGAACCAGGAAAGCCTCCTGCTGCCATTCAGCCATCCCTTCCTTTCAGTTCTCTAGTCCTCACATTCATAGGCACACACAACTTGATTTTATGTTACTATCATTTGCATTGCTAGAATTTGAATGAGCATTTTCTGAATGACTAATAATATTGATCATCATTTATTGTACTTATTTGCCATCCATATATTTTATTTGTTAAAATTTAGTCTGCTTGAACCTTTTGCTTATTTTTTATTGGGTAACTTACTTTCTTATTATTGAGTTTTGAGAATTATTTATATAGTCTGGATGCAAGTTCCTCATCCGATTTGTAATTTTTAAATATGTTCTCTTAGTCTGGGACTTGTCTTTGCATTCCCTAAACATGTCTTTCAAAGAGCAGAGGTTTTAGATTTTGTTGAAGTTCTGTTTATACAATGTTTCTTTTGTGGATCATTCCTTTGGTGTTATATTCAAGAAATGTTTGCCTAGTTCAAGGTCACAAAGACTTTCTTCTTGGTTTCCTCCATATTTAGGTCTATGAAATTGTTTTATAAGTTACAAGCCATAGATTAGAATACATTCTTTTTGCATGTAGATATTTAATTGATCCAGAGACACTTGTTGAAAATATTATCCATTCTCCACTGAATTATTTTGTTATTTTGCCAAAAATTAGCTGATTATTATTTGTCTATTTCTGGACCGTTCAACTGTTCCATTGATCTCTTCCTCTGTCTTGATGCTAATACCACACTGTCTTATAATTTTATAATAAAACTCAAAGAAAAGTAGCAGAAGTTCTCCAAACTTGTTCTTCTTTTTCAAAGTTATTTTAGCTAGTTTGGGTCCTTTATATTCCCATAAGAAATTTAGAATTTTCTTGTTAATTTCTACAAGAAATTTACCTTTTGGGATGTTGATTTAAATTACAATAAAACTATAGATCCATCTGGGGAGATCTGAACAATATTGAAATTTCAAATACTTGTAAAAGACTTATTTTATTTGGGACTTTTCTAAAAATTCCTCTCAGGAGTGCTTTATAGTTTTCAGTCTATAGGTCTTGTTCCTAAGTAGATCAGATTTTGATTGTATTGCCAATGTTATTTTTAAAATTAAATTGTCAAGTGTGTGTTGCTAATATATAGAAAAGCTTACTAAAAAAGAAAAATATGGCCAGGTCTATAAGAAGTTCTGTTGCATCCTAGAAAAGCAATGCTCATGTATAAGTGTCTATATGATTCTCATAGATAATTAGCAAATAGAAAAGAGTATTTACTATGAGAAGATCAGTAGCATTTAATAGATAGAGATAGGCAAGGCTAAAGGCATAAAAGTAAGCAAATTACCTGGTTTTTTGGACACAGAGCCTGGTCCAGAGGTGCTCTAAGGGTGAGTGTGGGAGGACAGTAGGAAGTACAAACACAAGGAAGTGGACGTGGACTAGGCTTAGGGTTAGTGTTATACGGATGGCCGTGAATGCCAAGGTGGAGATTGGGTTTAATATGGTAGCTAGGGGAAGGCTAATGAGCATTCATGAACAGGGGAGAGATGTGAGTGCTAGTGGGCTTTAACATGGACACAGTAGCTACGGGATGGAACAGGGACTGGAAACAAATGAGACTGTGCATACGAGACTAGTTTAAAGCCTACAGCAGTCCCAGGAACCAGGATCACAGACAGTGTTGGCGGAAGACAGGAGGAGGAAAGAAAGGAATAGGAAGGAGGCAGAAAAGGGACAGCTATATGCAAGTCAAGGAAGCTGAGCCAAAATGAGAGGAGCAGACAACAGTGTCACATTCTGAGAAGATGTTTAACACAAGAGATGCTGAAAGAAGACAAAATAATGTTCTAGATTGTAAGATTAAGATATTACCATTTGTAAAATAATTTCACAATATTCACATACCATCTCCATCAAATAATAGACATTAACCATGATTTGGGGTTGTATTTAATATCTACGGCTATGTAATAAACACGAGGGAGGCTGGCTTAAAGCAATTTCAAATTTTATCCCCACATATCATCACACATGATTTTCACAAGTTTTATAAATTGTTTTCAATACAGCGCTTCTCTTTCCAAAGTAAGTTTCTCAAATGTAGATGATATTTTCTTCTTGAAGCACCCAGCACAGTGCTGAATGTGATTAAGAATTAAATACTTAATGATTAATTTATAGTTAAATCAATTATAATGAATAAAATAGGCATTTCTATGTTTTTTTTTTTTTTTTTTTTTTTTTTTTTTTTTTTTTTTTTTTTTTTTTTTTTTTTTTTTTTTTTTTTTTTTTTGCTTTTATACGGTCACAGTGATTTTGCTTACTTAAAGCTTTGACCAGCTGGGCGCAGTAGCACATGCCTGTAATCCTAGCACTATGGGAGGCCAAGGTGGGCAGATCACTTGAGGCCAGGAGTTTGAGACTAGCCTGGCCAACATGCCGAAACCCTGTCTCTACTAAAAATACAAAAATTAGCCAGGCGTGGTGGTGCACAACTGTCGTCCCAGCTACTCTGGAGGCGGGAGCAGGAGAATTGCTTAGACCCAGGAGGTGGAGGTTACAGGGAGCCAAGATCTTGCCACTGCTCTCCATCTTGGGCAACAGAGTAGTCTTCCATCTCAGAAAAAAAAATAAAAAGGAAAGGAAAAAAAAAAGCTTTGGTCTTTTACATTCTACAAGGTAAACATCCTTTGTCAAAGAAGAAAGAAAGATCTGGGCAGTTTTTTCAATATTCAGAAGCACTGTTCTGGGAGACAGATGCTCAGCATGTAATGTTTCCTAAGGAGAAAGAAAAGAGCAACCATTGAGACAGAAAGCTGAATTTATTATTTACAACTGTATGAGAGATCGCATCCATCACCCAGACAGAAAACCTTCCTAATGGTATTCTTTTTAAAATTTAGTTATTTAACAGACCTCGTATTATATTTCCTATCAGTTAAATAGAAAATATGCCAAAAATGTATTGCACCCTGACAATTATACTCTATTTCATGAATTATCTTCTGATAGGTGGCTGAATCCAGCAGAATCCTAGTCCAAAAAAAAAAAAAAATCTCAAAGAAACATAGAAGGCTTTAATATTGTTTCAGATTTTAAGAAGTTGCAACAAAGTTGCAACAAAATATTGAGACTAGAGGACTGAAAATATTATTATTATGAAAGATAAACTGTCAATAAAACAGAGACCATTAAAACCTGAGATCCACAGCACGCATGCCTAACAAAAGTAAGGAATTCAACCTGGCTATAGTTGAAGGAATGAGAAGTCTTTCTGAATGTGTCTTGAGTCTGTTTTGCATTATAGTCCCAGAAATAGCTAGTAAAACTGCAGTAGAGCATTTTGAAATTAGTATAATCCACCATCTAATCTATATAATACTGCATTTTATCATTAGCAGATTATAAATTATCCTGAAAGGGTATAATTGAGGCCATTTAAGGTGTCTTTTAAATTTCCCCTGTATTAATTGCATTTCCTAAGCATTTCCTTTAGAGTGCCTTTTATGTGCGGAAGCATTTTGCAGGCTCTGGTCTTAGAGTGCCAGTTGCATTTTTGTCCATACTTTTAGAGACCACCTTTTACCTGGAGCAGCTTTTTGGTAAATTTATATTTCTAGAAAATGTAAGTTGTGCTTGCTACAAATGAGGCTTGAACAGAACACTTAGTAACCTCGATGAGGAAGTGAGCCATTCTCAGTGGGAGTAATCAGGAGAGTTGAATAGGGAGCAGGAGAAGGACATGAAGGCATTACATGTGAAAATGAAAGAAGCAGGAGTTAGTATGGAAGGTCAAAGCGCAATCCTGTCTGTTCTGTGCAGGAAGGTTCTTGGAGCTCGAGCATGGGGTACAGGGCTGTGCTGGGAAGAGGTAGAGGAGAAGAGAATAGACTAAAAACAAGAGTAGGAAGCTAATCCAAAATTAGGAAAAAAAAAAGTACTGCCCAAATGTGGTTGCCAGTAGTTTTTTTTTTTTTAATCAACTAGATTAAAATGTATCAAGAGGATTAAAAATAGTCCTGACTATTAACTCAGTTCTTTATTTCACTTCTTCCATAAGGAAATAATTAGCAATGAAAGATTGATGTATAAAGGTATGCATAAAATGTGATTTTAAACTGGGAAATGTTGGAGATAACCTGAGTGCCCAACATCGAGGGGATGCTTAGGCAAATCAGGCTCCCAAATAGGGCCACATGGTCTGGAGACTTTACAAACCCCAAGTTCATGATGTCCATCTCAGTTCCACCTGTGTGCACAGGGGGAGTACATGGTCTGCTAATCAAGGTTGATGGTGAATACTGACTGTCAACTTGATTGGATTGAAGGATGCAAAGTATTGTTCCTGGGTGTGTCTGTGAGGGTGTTGCCAAAGGAGATTAATATTTGAGTCACTGGACTGAGAGAGGCAGACCTGCCCCCAGTCTGGGTGGATACAATCTAATCAGCTGGCAGTGCTGCCAGAATAAAGCAGCAGCAGAAGATGAAATAACAGATTTGCTGTCTTCCTGCCTCCATCTCTCTCCCATGCTGGAGGCTTCCTGCCCTCGAACATCAGACTCCAAGTTCTTCAGCTGTTGGACTCCTGGACTTACATCTGTGATTTGTCAGGGGCTCTTGGGCCTTCAGCTACAGACTGAAGGCTGTGCTGTCTGCTTCTCTACTTTTGAGGCTTTAGGACTCAGACGGGCTTTGTTTCTCCTTAGCTTGCAGATGGCCTATTGTTGGATTTCACCTTGTGAGTCAGTTCTCCTAATAAGGTCCCCTTCATATATACATCAATCCAATTAGTTCTGTCCCTTGAGAGAACACTGACTAATGCACCAAGTAACGTTACTTTTGGATGATTGGATACAATTCCATTATTCAGTGGCCTTTGACTGTCATTGGTATCCAATATTGTATATTAATTTTTTTGTTTACGATGGCATAGCAAAAATATGTATGGCGCACAGGGATTGTAAATATTGAAATATTTAGCCTAACCAAGGAAAAATGAGATGTGAGTGAAGGCATATATTTATGACTCATTTTCCTCATTTCCACTGTCTCTCCTCTGAATTTTATCTGTCTGAAAGAAACCAAATGGTTTTAAAGAAGCAAGTGCCTTGACCTCCTCCATCCTCTTGCATTCTTTGGATATTGTACATTGTTCTACGAATCTTACTGAAAATGCTTTTATAATCACTTCACACCTTTTGGTTTTATTTCCTTCTTTAGCTGAATTTGTATTTCCTTTGACAGTTTTTCTTTTTTTTTTAACTGAAAGTTTCTGAGCACTCAGCCAGTCTCAACATTTACAGAATGTGGCTCATATGATGGACATTAAAAATGGCTCCTTAGAATTGGATGAAGGAAAGGTTTTCTGGGCATTGAGTTAATTCTTTGAGAGCATTCAGTTGTGTTTTTTCTGCTTGATGGACTTTACCATGAATGCTCTGAGATTGCTTGTATAAAACTATGATATTCTACTTGGTGTCTCTGACTTCGAAATTCACAATTAGTTCTGTCTGTATTCCTGGCAGTCGTGTAGTGCTGCTTAAAAAGAAAATTTAACTACAATCCCAAATTCTCTGATAAGAGTAGATAGGGATTTTGATGTAATAAACTTGTATTAGAGGAATCAGGATTAATTTGCCCCTGACTTACTTGATTATTTAAATTAGTATTCACTTGATTAGTTTTTTGTAATTAAAATAGCAATATGCCAAAATATCAAACATGTGCTAACTAAGAACTGTGTAGATGGTGAAGAAAGTATTGAAAGAATGGTAAGCCACTGCTAAGGGGTAAACACATGCTACATTTGTTTCATAACCTAATGGAGAGTAATTTTTCAATGGAAACAGCTGTATAAGTCATTTTGGTTTTTTTTTTAGTTTTTATTTTTTTTTTCCATCTTTGATTTACCATAGAGACTAGAAGTCATTTGTGGATAGTTTGCTGAAATGTGCATAAAGAATCTTCAGAATTCTTTTTGTGCATTTTTTTTTTGAAATTTTTTGTTTTTTTGCATCCCCTGAAATTCAGAGTTGAATTACTTCATTTTGGTACCCTAGTTTTTGAATTAAACCATTTCCTTTTCTACTGGTGAGAGAGAATATCTATCAAATAAAGAAAATATATATATATATATGTATCAAGTTTTCATTAATATAAAATACAAAAATCGTAGCTTCCTATTAAGAGCGAGCACGAGTTCGTAAAGAAAATATAATGCATTGCTTTGATTATTTTTACTACCTGATGCTCTTTTACTTTCTGATGCTTAAATACCTAGTTATCTACCTTGCATTTCACATAACAATTTTTTTAGACTATCTAAATTTAATAGTAGTGAGTAGTACCAAGGCAGATACAGTTCAGCAGAACAGGTGCTGGGGACAATAACAGACCTGGACAAATGCCTTTAAAACATACTTCATCTCTTTTCTTTTCCTTTTTTTTTTTTTTTTAATTCCTTTTGTATTAGTGTCACTAGAGTGTAGGACATTCAGTAATTTCTTAATCTACTAACATATTTTATTGTTATCCACTTGACAAATGGTCCCCAGAAAAACCTATATTAGATTTGGTGGCTGAATTGAAATGAATTTTCCATTCCTTATAACATGAAACCTAATTGTCAGACATTTTCTTATTTTTTCTCCCAGATGTTCTCAGTGTTTTCCTTGCTCACTGAGGTCATCCGTCAGATGGGAAGTGGTCATACGTCAGATGGGAAATGCAGAGGTGATGCCTGCGTCTTCAGCACCACGGGCTTTAACCACTGTTTTTCAGATTGTGGTGTGAGAGAGGTTAGCTCCTCAACCTGCCCCAGTTTCATTGCTAAATAGTTAGAATATGCTTTATACTGATAGAGACAGGAGGCAGAGAAACTCCAGCAGGGCCAGGTCCCTGGCAAAGCCCCACCTTTAAGCCAAAATGCCTGAAACCCATGGCCCAAAGTGAGAACTTCTCTTCCTGCTTGCCTGCTTTCTCCCATTTAGTTCATTCTGAATAATGTCTTTTTACCAATTGAACGTAGCCTTTTCCAAACTACTCATGGCCTGCCCCATCCCCCATTCTGTGTCTATAAAGACCCCAGGCTCAGCTGGCAGAGAGGGGAAGTGGCTGAACATTGGGGAGAGGCAAATTGACTTCAGAGATGTGGCTGGATGTCATAGAGGGGCAACTTGGCCTCGGAGGAGAGAGGAAGAGAGACAATCGGACTTCATGGGAGAGTGATCTTTTCTTCCCATCCCCTTTCCAGCTCCCCCTCCTCTGACAGCCACTTTGGTCACTCAGTAAAATTCTCCGCATTCACCATCCTTCCATTTGTCTGTGTGACCTTATTTTTCTTGGGTACTGAACAAGAATTCAGGACCCACCAAGTATGGGTACCCAAAAAGGCTGTTACACTTGCCCTTTGCCCTCGCTGGCAAATGGAAGCTGCCCTACTCAATGAGACAAAGGGCCCGCCAAGCTGATAACACACCATTGTCTGCTGAAGGCAGAGTTAAGAGGCCCCTCTGGGGCCTTGGGGTCACTGTCACCACCAGTTGGATGCTGCCACAGGGCCTACACATTATTTGTTCCTGCTGGGGCCAAAGTGCCCAGCCACTTCTTGCACTCACTTGCCTATAAGTTCCCTCCCACAAGGGGTGGGGTACAGCAGCCCCCAGAAAGTAATTGAAGTTTCTTCCTGCTGATGCCTAAGCAGCAGGCTGGTTCCCGCACTCACTAACATGCCCTCCCTGTGAGGGATTTAGCATGGTGGGGTGAGTAAACAGGGCAGCTCTCTCAGAGGTCGGGGGTCAACAAAATATCCTGCATCAATAATATTTTCTAGTCTTGAACATTTGCAATCATATTAACATTTTTCAAAGCTCTGGCAATTCAAGCATTTAAAATATCTGTTTAATTTTGTTTACTATTTTTGAACATCATTGACTTTGGAGCCCTTTCCTGCAGGTCACATCGGTGGAACTGCTTTTTCCTGGGACACAGTATGAGACAAATTAAAGCAGTGTGTTTTAAACTTCTCTGACCTTGTCCCAGAGTAAGAAACAGATTTCACATCATGATCCAGCACACACATGTATGTAGCTGAAACAAAGATTTAGCAAACAGTTTACTCTTTTTTAGGAGATACAATCTGCTATTTCCTGGTCCAGTCTATATCATTTTAAAAATGTTGCTTCCTATTCATTTCTGGACTCATAGTCTACCAGTGAGGTGCATCTTTCAGTTTAACACTGTGCTCTCCTTGACAATATTGGGAAAATGGTTTTGTGTGTCCTCACCCTCACCTTGTTATTTTTCTGGGGCCGATTCAACTCATATTTCCGGCAGAGTAGCAAGTCTTCCTTCCTCCCAAAAGGATCACTTGTTATCATGAAATATATATTGTGTTACTGCGGTATGCATGTGGAAGAACTGTAAACTACCATTCCTGATGCCTGAGTCATTTCAATCAGCTTTCACTTAATTTCGGTGACCTTGATTGAGAAGATAGGTCTTCCCTGTAGAAAAATAATAGCCGGCCAGTTAGATGGAAGTCATGATGTGGCTGAGTCAGCCTGGTGAGCTTGGGGTGGGCTAGTAAAGAAGGGTGTCATGGAGAACAGTAGTTCCACTGGTTCTAGAAGCTTGAGGTGACTTTGGATGAAAATTAGGAAGGATTCAGAAAATTTGGGAAACACACATTGCAAAATATTGGGAAACGGTGTGAGCCAGTCACAAGATCTTACTTAATCAATAAAAAGCTCCTTCGGGGCTGCTTGGATTTTGCAGGATAATGTTTTATTTCATTGGCATGCATCAGTTTGGGAAGGTAAAATCAGAGAAGAGCCTTTCTTTCCAATTCTGTCGTCTGAGCAGCCACAAGTCAATGTCTTGGTAAAAAGTGACCTTTGTTTTTAGAAGCTCATGTGGGACCCTTACAAAATCTGTTGTTTGTAGTGGATCTCTGCTACATTAAGTGTACATAATTATTTGATTGTTTTGCTAAATAATGTTTTTCACAAGCACTGTTTGTGTTTTAGTAAAATAATCAAATGTAAATTAATTATCATGTAACTCTGGGCAGATTATGTCTTACACTTTCTACTTTATAGAAATGATTTCTTACCCTATGTGAATAAAAATTGATTTCAAATTAGACAAATCACCTTATGTCCTCTGCAGATATTTTCACCTTTATAACTTTTTGGCATACCCTCTTAAAGTGGGACTGGCAAGACATGAATCAGCCTGTGTTCATTGGTTATTGTCCATGGTGAATTTTTTTTTGGAAGACAGTGTGTTTGGTAAAGGAAATTTTTCTTGTAATTCTGAAAACAGTCTCAGGCATCAAAATATCACATTATAAATTGTCACTAACTCAGTTTTCTGGTGGCTGCTCAGTTTTCTCATGAAAGATTTCTATAGGCTATATGAGAAGAGGAAAAGATGACTATTCAACTAAACATTTTAGCTTCCACCACAAGCTATTTTAAGAAAGGGCCTGGGAGGTGAAGAATTGCAAAGCTGCAAATGTGTAGAAAGAGACTGGCATATGTTTAAATCATATGTTTCTAAAGTTTGACTGAGCATGAAATTTCATTTTCTTAGAAGGTGCCCTTGGGAATGGAGGCGGGAAATGCTGGTGCACCTGTTTGTCTGATGGAGCCAAGCCTTGAGACAAACTCTCAGCCAGCCAGCCTGCCCGTCCACACAGCAAGAACACCTTCTGACCCAGTTCTGAGTGTGGAGAGCACATTCCGTTTCTTGAAAATTCAAGACCGAGGAAATTTCAGGTCATCTGCTGAATCATCTTCAGTTCTTACATTCCTTAGTATTGTGGATGGCCTCTGATTTTCTCCCATTTTTTCTCTTCTTAATTTAGGATCGTCCCTGCTGTCTTTATTGCCTCATATAGATCTTCACTAGTGGCTTTCCTATGCTTTGCCAATTTCTCTTTTACTTTTATTAGAAACTCGATTGTGTTATATAGCCCACAGTCCCAGGTGACATTCAAGCATTTTTTCATAGTATTCAACAACCATGGGTTGAGTTGCAATAATTGCTTGACTCACCTCAAGTGATGTGGGATGGTTGGGGAGAATAAACAACACTGGACAGTTTCCTTAAAATAGATAAATATGTCCCATTTCCAGTCTCTATCAATATCAGAGGGCCAGAGTTGCTTAAACATTTCTTCCTTTCCAGGCACCCAAAAATATTTTACTTTGATAAAGGCTGGCAGGGAAGGCTGCAGTTCAATTTTACTCTTCCTTTACATCTTTTGAATGATTTAGAGGTTAATGAGCCTTTATAAAGGCAGGACCCAAATATAATTGAGCTGGATTTATTTTTCCCCAGTGTGAGATCTGTTGCAAAATCCATACTGTGCTGTGTTTTCTGGAGTGCGTCTTTTTCAAGGTAACAGCTTTGATGTTCTTTTCACCTGAGAGGAATCCTGCCAGGGGCTCTGTGTTCTAGAGTGGCCCTGCAATAACAAAGCCTTGTATGCAGGAACAGAGGAAGAGTCTGCCCTCAGGAAATCGTCTGCACCTTCAAGCTCTGGAGACAGCATATAAATCAGGAGCAGAAACAGTGAAGCCCCCCCAAACTCAAACATTTTACATTCATATTAAATCATTTTGCGTCTGTCGTCTGAGGATAAAATGTGTTCATTACAGATTAGCCTGCACTTGAATTATAGCTGTGATGGGTCCTTTCCACTGTTGTTGTCCGTCAGGTATTTTTAAAATATCCACTGAGGCTCAGAGACAGAAAGTTAAATGCCTGAGGTTGCAGTTAAAAAATAAATTAAAAAATATATATATCCATCTGTTTCTGTATTTACTCACATATTTATTTTCTTGAAAGGAAACTGTGATCGCAGTGGGTCTGTGTGGCATTAGGAATGTTACTAATAAATAAGGTCATTAAGTTCCTGTTGCGTTTGACGGAATGAAGGAATCTGCATGTGAAGAAGTGAGATCTGTCCAGATGCCCTATGTTGGGGATTAAGATGCTTGTGAATGCAGGAATGTAGAGTCTTTATACCATGCAGTGCTTTCCAAGGCAAAACATTCACTCATGGGGTTTATTTATCAGGAGCCTTGCATCCCGCTGCTCCCCTAGAATCCCGGCTCCTTGTTCTTGCTGCATCAGCATTATTTCCTTAAGACCCTCTTCTCCTCTCTTGACTGCCTTCGCCTTTCCACATTAGTGATGCTGACGGCTGCAGTTGCTCACCCTGGCACTAGACAGTTGTGCATTCCTAGCCCAAGGTTGAGGTTATTTCTGCATTTCTGGCCCCTGATAGTCAAACTCCCAGACCCTAGAGACATCGGAGACTTAGAGTGTCTGCACTCGCTTTCCAGCCTCAAGACCTTCATCTTGCCTTTAACTGTACAGGAGAGCAACCTGCCTGGTTTCCATCTTGACTTGATTTTACTTTGAAAAACATACATTCCCTGCTGGGCATGGTGGCTCATGCTTATAATCCCAGCAATTTGGGATGCTGCAGTGGGTGGATCATTTGAGGTCAGGAATTCGAGACCAGCCTGGCTAAGGTGGTGCAATTAATCTCTACTAAAAATACAAAACTTAGCTGGGTGTGGTGGTGCATGCCTGTAGTCCCAGCTACTAAAGAGGCTGAGGCAGGAGAATCACTCGAACCAGGGAGGCAGAGACTGCAATGAGCAGAGATGGTGCCACTTTACTCCAGCCTGGGCAACAAGTGAGATCCTGCCTTAAAAAAAATTATGAAGAAAAAAAACAAAAAATGTACAGTCTTAAATTTTATTTTATAAATAAAAGAAATTATATATTTTAAGGCCTAGCTAGCCTTTGTGGCTATTGCCTGTTCCCTAATATGACCTCAAAGGTCCAAAGTAACAATGAATTGTCCTACTGGGAGATGGCGACAGCCGCAGAAATGGTCAGTTGCAGACATGGGGTTGTAGTAGTATTTCACTTCTCACTACCCTATTTGTGCCAAGAAATCTGTGTCTTAAGTATGAAAGAATAAGAAGAGTCTGTGTGTCCAGTAAATACCCCACCCTGGCCACATATATGAGCAGCCATACTTGTTAACACACTTGGACCTGCAGTTGTCTAAAAAAGACTGAATTTCTGTCTTGTCAGAAAGTATAAAAGGAGGCTTTATTATAACTTCTCTTTCCCTCTCAATTTCTACCCATCCTTGAACTCTTTGTCTTGTATCTGAGAACTTCCTAATTTCCTGACTGCTGGCCCATCTCAGAACTCTACTCTACTCCCCAAAGCTCTTTGCAGGGAAGACTAAAAATATATTTCATATCATGGTTTTCTTTCAGGCCTTTGCTCAGATGTTATTCCTTTATTTTAGGCTTTTTTCCACATTTTAAATACGTGGCCACTGATTTTTCTTTTTTTTTTTCAATCTGGCTTATATCACCTTGGCCTTTACTATTTTTTATTTGTGTACTACCTTCCTAGGATCATTGTAAGGATTGAATGAGGTAGTCTATGTGAATTAGGCTACAAGTTACCCTATTACAGGGCCCTAAAATCTCCATGACTTGATTTGATAGAAGTTTAGTTTTCTCACTTGGGACAGAATGGTTTCCATGTTCTAAAGTCTTTTCTTTTCAAGCTCTTAGGTGCGGAAACCCAAATGTTGGTGAAGTTATCAGTCTTCACAGAGCTTAATCATGAGAGTCAAACTCATCAGATATCTCGTTTTAAAAAGTGGAATATTGGTTGGTTAAAGTAGAATAAAAACCAAAACTAACATAGGGAGAAGATACTGATGCACATTCTCTACTTATAGATAAATTTTTTTGGATAGCTCAATTATTATCCAATGGTTATATTATAGGCACAGAATCTATAAAAGGTAGTCAGCTGGATTATGTTAAGCAGTGCTGTTACCAGAACTGTGGTACCCTGATGTACCTGACTGAGGCAGGTCATTACAGGGTCCTCCAGGCCAGTGCTGCCTTGAGGCTGAGATCATCTCTGCCATAGAAACATTGCGTAATTTTTGTCTCATTGGTATTCTCTTTTATGTTGTTCGTGACTATCCACCTCACTTCCTTATTAATAAATGATTTCTTTGGACAAGTAGAATACAACTACCTTGACTGAATGTTTTGTTAAAATTATAGCCCTGTAATGCCTTCCTGTCAGTTTATCAGAACTGTATATGAGATGTTCACAAGTGATCCCTTTGGTTATTGCTAATATCATTTTTAAGAGTATGACTTTAAAATTGAGTTTAGAAGTATCCTTCCCTGACCTTTATATACTAACTACACCTTAAAATGAAAAGTTCATGCAGTCTTAAAAAGTTAACTTTCTATTTTATAAAGAAAAAATATAAATCTATAAGGTTTCATGAAATTATATTTAGTTGGGTGTCCAGAATGGGGAGAAGAGCTCACTATGCTGGATCTGCTTTAAGGTGATATTCACATTGTCACTTTCATTGCTAATCTTTTCCCTGTGTCAGATGTCATGAGAACGTCCTGTTTGTTCCCTTGAGGTTGCAATATCTATACAAAATCAGCTAAAGAAAGAGATTGGAAATAACCAACATAGATGTGGTATGATCCTGTATCTTTTTTTTTTTTTTTTTGAGACAGAGTCTTGCTCTGTCACCCAAGGTAGAGGGTACAGTGGCACAGTCTTGGCTTACCACAGCCTCCACCTCCCAGGTTCAAGTTATTTTCCCACTTCATCCTCCTGAGCCCTGCATCGTTTTAGAATAAATAAAAAGAGGCCGGCGTGGTGTCTCAGGCCTGTAATCCCAGCATTTTGGGAGGCCAAGGCAGGCAGATCACTTGAGGTCCAGAGTTTGAGATCAGCCTGACCAAGAATAAATAAAAAGAGGCCGGCGTGGTGTCTCAGGCCTGTAATCCCAGCATTTTGGGAGGCCAAGGCAGGCAGATCACTTGAGGTCCAGAGTTTGAGATCAGCCTGACCAACACAGTGAAACTCTGTCTCTACTAAAAATAGAAAAATTAGCCAGGAGTTGTGTCCCACGCTTGTAATCTCAGCTACTCAGGAGGCTGAGGCAAGAGAATCACTTGGGCCCAGGAGGCGGAGTTTGCAGTGAGCTGAGTTTGCACCACTGCACTCCAGTCTGGGTGACAGAGCAAGATTCCACCTCTTAAAAAAAAAGGAAATAAAATAAAAAAATAAAAAGGATAAAAAGAATATAGGCAGGGTGCAGTGGCTCACACATGTAATCCCAGCACTTTGGGAGGCCAAGGTGGGTGATTACCTGAAGTCAGGAGTTCCAAGATGAGCCTGGCCAACATGGAGAAACCCCGTCTCTACTAAAACCCCAACATTTAGCCAGGCATGGTAGTGCATGCCTGTAGCCCCAGCTACTTGGGAAGCTCAGGTGGGAGAATCCCTTGAACCTGGGAGAAGGAACTTGCAGTGAGCTGAGATCATGCAACTGCACTCCAGCTTGGATGACAGAGCAAGACTGTCTCAGAAATATATGTATATATACACACACACACATACATATATATACACATACATATATACATTATATATGTATGTATATGTGTGTGTGTGTGTATGTGTATATATATATGTATATGTATGTCGACTACACATTTATTTTTAGTTTTCTTACATGATTTCCAAGAGAAAGGTAGGTTTTCTTAACAGAAAATTTACAACACACATGAAAAAACCTGGACATTACCCCACAAAATACAAAAGAAAATAAATAGGACTTACATATCAGAGTGTTTTTGCTTAATGTAACGACAGGCTCATTCATATTACGGAACGAGTTCAGAGATGAAGAGACTCCGGAGTTGAATCACTAAATTGCTCAGTGATATTGTCATGATCATCCATCTCTAGTCTACGATCTGTATCATGTAATTGCTGGATGGCTACGTGGGTGCTCTATACAAAAAGAACTAATCAGGCAGGAGAATAGGGTCTGGAGACAGGGATCCAAAGGCCGTTTCACGCTGACTTCCTAGAACTAAATTGAAAGGAAAACCTTAACTTTGCACACCTGAGTAACAAAAGGACCAGCGGCTACTCCCTTTGCAAACCCCAACCTTTTCTGTGAGCAGATTGAAAGGACCTAAGTTTGTATCTTCACTTCAGCCTCCGATTGGTTGCTGCCTGCAACCAGTCAGACTGATTGCAGGCCAAGTCTTCATTTGCATAGAAGTGCAACTTTGTAACTTCACTTTAGCCTCTGATTGGATGCTTTCTGCAACCCATCAGATGTTTGTCTAGGAGTATGACCTTTATAACTTCATTTCAGCCTGACTGGTTGCTTTCTGCAACCCTGCTAACCTGGATGCTGATTGATTGTGGGCCACCACTTTATTTACACGAGGTGTCCACCAACTGGCCAATGGGAAACCTCTGGTGGGTATTTGGGCCCGAGAAGATTCTGTATCTGGGCCCTTGAGGGGCTGGTTGGCCTGCTCCCACACTGTGGACTTTCACCCTCAATAAACCTCTGCTTTCTTTGCTTCGTTCTTTCCTTGCTTTGCAGTCCATTTTGTCCAGTTCTTTGTTCAGAATGCCAGGAACCTAGACAACTTTCAGTCAAGACCCTCCACTGGTAACAGAAATTCCCTCCAGTGTGTAAATATTCCCAGGCACAGTGGGCCTGACACAGCGTCTAAGGCACATTATGCTTAGCACAAAATAATGAGATGGTCCTTACTTACAGGAAAATAATAATTTCCCCAGACCACCCAAATCACCATTTGGGTAAATCCCTGTGTTTTATTCTACATATCCTTATTCTGAATGTATCGTCTTTATCTGTTTGAACACTGGTATGAACTGTTGACATCCAGGTCATTATTAGATAGCTAAAATGCTAAGAGCAACCAAATTCAAACCTGAGAAAACGGAGGATTGCTCGTATGTCTACACACCTAAAAGGGAAATTGAGGGTTATGTTTCCCCATCGTCATCAGAAGAGTTCAGTTTCCTTAATAAATGGCATTGAAGTGAATACCTTAACTACAGGAAGTCATCAGGGATTTTTCCTCTTTGGAAATTTAATCTGTGACTCCTCTTATAATTGGTGATTAAAAAGAAATGACCAATGGGAGTTCTATGTGAAAGCCTGAATCCTTGATTAAGTCCTGGGAACTAAAAATGATGAGTTGGCGCTATGCCCCCCATCCCTTAATGTGCGAGGCCTTTTATGTTCATCCTTGTCATTTCACTCCATTGTCACCGTAAGTGTTGCTAGGTAAGGAAGCAAATGTGGTTCTCTAACCAACACCTGTCAGTGTTTATTGCCCATCGGGTGTATTTATCTACTAGGCTGAATGCCACAAATAATAGAAATATGGCTGATTCAGAGTTAAAACCTAAGATTGCCAGATAATATATTCACCTTAGCCCTTTGGAGTATAGGCTAATAGACTTTTATGGTGAGCAGAAAGCACTTCAAGCTGACCTGGATGCTGTTTTTGAGATGCCAGTGGTCAAATAGGACATATATATTTAAACAGCCTTGCTGCTGTTTACTTAATAAAAATCGGCTCCAATAAAGCAAAAGTCTAGGAGAAGACATTTATTCTGATACCAAGTATGGGTAAAAGTAAACTATATCAAAAATATTCGTTTGACCCTTATTTAGCAATAACACTGACATTTATAAAGGGTTTTTAGTTTGTTTTATTTTGTTTAGTCCATGTTTGTTAATTTCCCCCTGATCAAATTATTAAATCATATGCATTCTTCAACCACTTGCCTACATGCGTTATTTTCCGTGACATTTTCATGGCTTTACCGTACCTCCAATCAGGTTATGTTCATTTGCTTATTTTTTCATTCATTGTCACTCTGGTTTCCCTAAAAGGTAGTGTTGGGCGCAGGGTTGCTAGTTTCAGCAAGCAATGATACAAGATTCCCAATTAAATTAGAATTTCAGGTAATTAACAAGTAACTTTTTAATAGAAGTACATTCCATTCAATATTTGGGTTATACTAAAACATTGTATGTTGAGTATGTGAAATTTAGATTTAAATACTCTTCCTTTATTTTATCTGGCAACCCTGCTTGGATGGTGTCACGACTGAAGACCAGTTAAGTCACTCTTCAAATATCTTAGGTGATGGAGGCCTCAAGTAAAACAGTGACCAGTTAATAAAAAGGAGGAATTGAAACAATATTTGGGATGTAAAATTAATGGAAAATGATAACTGCTGTGATATTAATGGCTAAAGGTAAAGACTTAGCATCCTATTTCTGATGACCAGGTAGATGGCTATTTCACCCACTGGTTTCCACTTCCTCTTTTTTGTCTGTATAATCTTCCTGGGTGAGTAATTTTGCTCACTAGTCATTGTTTATTAACACCTTTAGCTAGCAGTAAATGTGATCAGGTGTGCCTCTCTGATGTTAGACTACCAGGGACTACTTCTTGGCACTGCCACGTTCTGTGTAACCCAAAGCGAGTTGTTTAATATCACTGGGTCTCTAGTTGCTTATCTCTGTATTTAAAAAAAAATACTTAAAATATTTACAGTAAAACTGATTTCCACTGCCTGTAATAATTTTTGTTTTCCATTTTTTATTTGTGGTTTGCAAATTTTTCTATAATATATATGTATATATTACATCTAAATAAAAATTTTAAGAGACTCCTGGTATGCTTTGTGTGAATTAAATTTTATTTATTTAGTGTAAGCTTTATTGAGGTATAATTGATATATAAAAAGTTTGCACATATTTAAGTCTATATTTTGGTATTTAGACATATGCATATACCTGTGATACCATCGCCACCGTCAAAGTGCTAAACATTTCCATCACCTCCAGAAATTTTCCTGTGTAGTTTT
>NW_016107321.1:3045575-3187655 GCF_001604975.1 Cebus imitator
TTTTTTTCCCGTGGATGGGTAACACTGAAGTATTCTTTTTATAGTATTTTGTTATTAACTGTGAATAGGATTATATTTATATAGCAGATCTCTAGAACTTTTTCATCTTGTATAACTGAAACTTTATATTCATTGAGCAAAAATTCCTCACTTCTTCCCCACAGCTTCTGGTAACCACTATTCTTTTTTCTGTTTCTATGAGTTTGATTATTTTAAATACCTTACAAAAGAGGGATCGTGTAGTATTTGCCCTTCCAGGACTGGTTTATTCCACTGAGCAGAATGTCCTCTAGGTTCACTGGTGTTCTGCAAAGGGCAAGATTCCTTTTTTTCTGCAGGACAAATAATATTCTATTTTGTGTGTGTGTGTGTGTGTGTGTGTATGTGTGCATGTGCGTGTGTGTGCATTTTCTTTATTCATTCAGCTGTTGATTAACCTTAGATTGTTTCCATGTCTTGCCTATTGTTAGCAATGCTGTTAATGACATCAAAAAGCTTTGACCCAGTCCCTGCACTATATGCAGGTATTAACTTAAATGGGATTATAGACTAAATGTAAAACCTCAAATTGGGAAGCTTCTAAAAGAAAACATAGGTGAATTTTTTTGTGACCCTACATTAGGCAAATATTTCTGAGATAAGATAACAAAAGCACAATCAATTAAAAAAGAAATAAATTAGACTCCATGGAAATAATAATTACTGCTCTTCAAGAAATATTGTGAAAAGATAAGCTGACAGAGAAAATATTCAGAAGTCACGTACCTAAAGACTTAAAAATAGGGGAAAAAATGAGGCAATTTGAAAAGGAGTACAAGATTTCAATAGACATCTCACCAAATATATGAAAATAGCACGTAAGTGCCTGAAAAGATATTGAATATAGTCACCAGGGAAGTGCAAATTAAAACTGCAATGAGGTACCACCACAAAGTGATTAGAAAGGCAACTGAAAAAATCAAAGAGCAACACTAACAAGGGTGAGGAACAGCTGGAACTGCTGGTGGGAATGCTAAATATGGCATATTGTTCACACATGAGCCCAGCATTCTCACTCCTAGATATTTACTCAAGTGAAATGAAAACTCCTGTTAAAAGCAGCTTTAGTAGTAATGACCAAAACTAGAAACAAATGCTCTTCAACTAGTGAAGGGATAAATACGCCATGACACATCCATACAATGGAGTACTATGCAGCCATAAAAGGGAATGAGTTATTGATACGTGAGATCAACCTATGTTAATCTCATATGTACTCTCCTGTGTGAAACATGTCATGTTCAAAGGCTATGTACTACACTAAAGGCAAACCTATCAGGACAGAAAAAATTCAATGGCCCTGAGCAGTTGGAAGTGAGGGTAAGAGTTGTCTACAATGAAGTGCAGAGGAATTTGGAAGGGGATGGAAATATCTATAACTTGATTTTGATGCTGGCTGTACAATGTTGTTAATTTGTCCAAATTTGCATAAGTAGAAAGGATGATTCTTAGCTTATGTAAAATATACCTTAATAAAAAATGAGAAATTTATTTTAAAAGACACATGGTATCAGCAGCATCACCATTCAGATTGGATTTATTATAGGCAAATGGAAAAAGGACCAAGATAACATGTGGCAATAGGCATAAAGAATTCATCAGTGAAAATGAAGTACAATAGAGAATATAGGAGGTAGACTGTCTTGGGGAGAAATGATGAGCTCTCTGTTTGGCATGGAGTTTGTTGTGTCCTTGAAATATTCAAGTAGAGAATACTAGCTTTATGTTTTGTATTCTCTTCATGCATACCTTGTTGCTGCATTTAACGTTTATTGAATTCTGCCATTTTCATAGCCATTTGATATATTTTTGTTTCCCCAATGGCATTGTAATCTGAGGGGGCAACTAAGTTTTACTTATATTTATCTACATAATTAACAATTTTTATAACAAAAGCTATTTTGAAAACATATGATTATATGATAGTATATAGTTATTAACTTCCAGGGTTAATTTAACTCGTTAAGGCTTATGCCTCCCAACCTGCATCTCTTCCTACACTTTTATTTCTAATATTTCTGATTTATTTATTTATTTATTTATTTACTTATTTATTTTTGAGACAGAGTCTTGCTCTGTAGTACAGGCTGGAGTGCAGTGGCAAGATCTTGGCTCACTGCAATGTCCACCTCCCAGACTCTGCGATTTTCCTTCCTCAGCCTCCAGAATAGCTGGGATTACAGACACATGCCACCATACCCAGCTAATTTTGTATTTTTAGTAAAGACGGGGTTTCACCATGTTGGACAGGCTGGTCTCGAACTCTTGACCTCAGGTGATCCACCCTCCTCGGCCTCCCAAAGTGTTGGGATTACAGGCATGAGCCATGGTACACAGCCTCTGACACTTTTACTTGGTCCATTAAAGTGATCTTTACCAGGCAAACCATACCTTTCTAAATAACCTTGAATACAACTAGGTATCAGCCACTGTCCCAGCCGTAGATGATAGGTGGTGAAAGACACTTGCTTTGTTTATATCGAGCTCAAGACACAGTGGAGACAGCTAGAATGGTCCAGTCACTTGTGTGATAAAAGAAGCATGAATATAATTTATGGAACTAGAAGTAAAAGACATTTAACTCAGCATGGGTGATGTAGTTGGAGATTTTCAAAAAAAGAGTAATCTCTGCAATGAATTTTGAAAAAACAGCTGGGGTTCTCTATATTGAAAAGGCATAAGAAGCTGGAAGCAGAAATGACTCTGAAACAGAGCTTGGACACCTGAGAAGCCATGGGGGATGGGAAACTGGAAGTGTTTTATCATGGCTAAAGCAGACCTCTGCTGATGGGACCCAGAGGGGCAAACAGCGAACAGGTCAAGTCTGCCGCCATTATTGTAAGAGTCTATGCAGTGGGGGCAGAACGACAAGACTCAGACTGAGTGTGGGGACTTGTGGTAAAAAGCAGTCAAGGGTGCCCGGATTTCTAGCTGGGGTGTCCGAGGCTATGATAATATGGTCATGTATATAACAGTTTCATTACTGTAGGGAAGGGCAGATTTAGAGAAAATTGAGATGAGTTCAGCTTTGGACACGGGGAGTTTGCCAGGGCTGCCCTAAGGCTGGTGATGTGTGTGCAACTGGGATGCAGGAGAGTGGTCCGAATGTTGATTGCCCAGCATCCCGTACTCATTCATCAGGTCTTATCTAGGGTCCTGTTTCTTTTAAGAAGCCATGAGAGTATTGATTCATTTAGAAAAACATTGCAGTTAATCACGGCAAGGCAGTGTTTTTGGCACTAGTGAGAAAAGTAAATAGTAACCCTGTCATCAAAGAACTTAAAAAGCCACGGGTTGAATGGGGGAAACATAAAATAAATAAATGGCAGTATTCAGAAATTGCAGTAAGTGCTAGGGGAAAATAAAAAGCATGAGATGTTAAGAAAATATATGGGGCACTTTAAATGGGGACCCTCTACAGGTCATTCTGAGAGGATGGTTTTTAAGCTGACATTCGAAAGAATCCAAGGTGCTATTTGTATCCAAGCCCGGGAAACCACATGTGAGCCCATGACCATTCAAGTATCCAGGGTCACAATAGCAGAGAGGCCATCCACAGTGAAGCATTCTGCAGCATTCATCGCCCAGGCTTGGCACAAATTACCTCAATAAAAAATATAAAATTCAAATTATGCAGCGCATATGATAAAAATATGAGAAAATATTCTTAGGAAGGTTAGTTAAAATTGCATCTTGAAAGTATACTTTTCCATCAAAAGTCATAGCTCTTGTTTTGGGAAGTTGGAGACAGGATGAATATATCATGAAATGAAGGAAACTTCTTTATATATATATATATTTTTTAATTGCATTTTAGGTTCTGGAGTACATGTAAAGAACATGCAGGATTGTTGTATAGGCACATACGTGGCAATATGGTTTGCCTCCTCCATCCCCATCACCGATATCTGCCATTTCTCCCCATGTTATCCCTCCCTAACTCCCCTCCCTCCACTATCACTCCCCTAGTTCCCCCCGCCGACAGACCCCAGTGTGTGATGCTCCCCTCCCTGTGTCCATGTGTTCTCATTGTTCAACACCCACCTATGAGTGAGAACATGTGGTGCTTGATTCTGTGTTCCTGTGTCAGTTTGCTGAGAATGATGGTTTCCAGGTTCATCCATGTCCCTACAAAGGACATGAACTCATCGTTTTTTATGGCTGCATAGTATTCCATGGTGTATATTTTTTTAAAGGATTGATAAAATGAAATCTATACAAATGGTTGCAATGTGCTGCTCAGGTGGCTGGTGGTTGTCACTGTGTCACTGTGTTCTGGGTTTTGGAGAGACCATTTACGGGGACTTCCCACTGTGCCGAAGCTCATACTAAGGGTTAGCAACCCAAGCAAGCTGTTTGCTTTTTGCTCATGCCAAGCTAAAAATCAGTCCAATTCTCAGCAGTCACTTAGAACTACTAAGACTTCCTGAAATCAACTATGAAAGCTGTCATGCCCCTTCTGCAATAGCGTAATTACTACACATATTTAAGTTTGACCTGGGGGTGGGCCTGTGACCATAGGTCCTACTGTTCCTGTGCACCTACTTGGCGACATTGCAGGGAAGCCAGTGTTGATAGACTAGCTCCCAGGAAGGCTTGGAGCACCGTAAAGCTGTACCAAATGACCTTCTAAGAGCATCCTTCCACCCTCAGTCCTGTCTGTAAGTTATGGTGAATAATCTCTGCCTCCATTCTTTCTTACAAGGATGTTGTAAGAATTCACTAATGCTGAAAGTACTTTGAGCACCTCTACAAAGTGCTTTTTTGTTATCTTATTACATTTGATATCAATCTTTTGAAAGATGTGTCATGAATATTAAAGTTCATCTTGCATATTTTATGTGTTTTTATGATGAGAGAATATTAATTTATTAGAGATTTGTGCTTTTCTAAAGGTTGCCTTTAAAGTTATCTCAAAGTGTGCTTTGTTAACCTCAACCAAGTGTGCATGGTAACAGGGTCAAGATGTGGTGTTGAGCTCCTGCATTTTGAGAGAGGCTGTGTTAGGAAGCCCCATCACCAGCTCCTTTCTTTACCTTCTTCAGTGTCAAGCACTTTTAAGCATATTACATAGAGAAGAATATGTATATTTCTTTAAATAGATAATTTTTTATAATGTCTTATTCAATTAAATATACCATCCATTCTGTACAAAATTATATATTTTTGACCCTACTGACTAATAACAGTTTGATTCGGAAATATCTAGTTACTGATGTCTCTGTGTGATTTTTTTTTTCATCCATGAGTTCTCTTTGCCTGGAATGGCTGCAGCCCATTGCTTCACTCCTGTCTTCTTGAATCAAATGCCTTCTCATTTTTCAAGACTCAATTCAAGCTTCATCACCTCTAAGAAACCCATGCAGATAGAATAAACACTTTTCTCCTGGGCAATCTCATTATACTCTTTGCTATTTGTTACCCAATATGTGCAATGCTTTATTACATTTAATTATTTGCATTATTTTCTTCAAATGTATCCTGTTTGCCCTTGATGTCCAGTTCATATGGCTGCTCATATCAGCATGAATTGCATTCACCTGCTAGCAACAGAGGCCAGAGATTCCAGTGATTTAAACCTGGCAGAAGTGTATTTTTTCTCTCTGGTAGAAGACTGGTCATAGGTAGTCTAAAGCTGACATGTATCACTACTGAGAACTAGGATCTCTGCCTCATTGCCTGTAGCCTATGGCTGTTTTCCCAAGGTCACCTCTTGGTGCAAGACATTGTATGGTGCATCAGCCATCAAGTCCATCGTGCAAGCAAGAAGAAGAAAGGAGAACTGCTGATAATGACTTGTGCCCGCTAGCCATATTCTTTGCATTTAAGTAATAATTTTAACCTTCTGCTAACATTTCATGGGCCAGAAATTAGTCAACGATACTTCTAGCTGCAAGGGAGACTTGGAAATCTAGTGCTGTGGGTGGGCATTTTACTACCTTAAATATCTCATTACTCAATAAGGAAGAAGAAAAAAAATATGTATCACCAAGACAACTAGCTAGCAGCCCCTGCCAAGGTGTTCAGTAATTCTCACATGTATAAATAAATAAAGAACGTCTTCTAGAACAATTGGCCATGTATTGAGTGCCAACACTGCAAATCGTCTTCACCAATTCAGTCACAGAACTGGGGACTGACTGAGAAAAAGTCCAAAGGCGTTGCGTGGCTAATTAATTAGGTTGATTGCCTAGGTTTATTAACTAAATTTTTTTATTCAATTGTAGTAACTTTACTCAGACTAGTAGTATTTATTATTTACCTGTTTCCAATTGCCCATCCTTATCGTAGAGATGATGATAAAATCTACCTCAAACATGGTGTTATGATAAAATGAATTAATAATGTAAAATAATGTAAATAATAATAATGTAAAATTAATAATGTAAAATGCTCAGTATGGTAGGTGTTTATTAAATCTTAGCTGTTTCTTCACTAAGGTAATACTAATTATAACTGTTACTGTTTATTGGATGTTTGCCATGTTTTGGTCACTGTGGGCAACGCTGTACAAATAGTAACTCAAATAATTTGATGATAACTGCCTTTTGAGGTAAGTGTTGTTATCTTTATTGCATAAATAAAAAATCCAAGGGGTTAGGATGGCCATTTACTTAGGAGACAGATAGCACTTACGATCATTAGTTCTAAGACGTAGAACACACCACAGTTCTAAGATGATCATTAACTGATTTAGTCTCCATAGCAAGCCTATAATGGAGGAATGATGATCATCTTCATTATTCAGATGAGGAAACTGAGGCCAAGAGGGTTTAACTTACTGGACCAAAGCCATACATCAAGTACCTGGCAGAGACAGGATGTGGACCCAGGAAGTCTGACTGCAGGATGCATGCTGTTCACCACCGGGCTGCCCTCTGTGCTGCATGAGCCAGGGCTAATATCTGGAGTCTCTGCTGCAGGTAGCCCCATGACCTGGGCTTGTACTTTTAACCAGTATAATATCCCTTCTCACTATGCATTTTCATCTTTTTTTCTGTCCATTTCTTAACTGGCTACTCTCCTTTTTCTTGCATTACTGCTTTTCATACTTAATAGAGCTTCATATCTGTGTTTTGTGAACTAAAATCATGTAAGCAGCTTATGCATGGATATTAATATACGTGATCATGTGTTTGCATACTCTTGATATTTAATATGAGTCAGAATAGTCAACGTGACAGCTCTACAATGGTGAATTGCAGACTATATTTACGGAAAGGGCTTGGTGATCATCTTGTCTTGGTGTGTCATTTTCAGAACAGATAACACAGAAATAATCCTGCTTAGATTGACTCTCCTTTAGTTCTTCTCTAGGGAAAAAGTCTTTTTCCATTGAATGGGACGATGGGCAGCTAGTTCTTTATACCTGTTCTTCGTGTGCATTAACTCCCTGTGTACAACCTTCTTTTGTTCCTCGTGAGTCCCAACAGTATACACCATTTATGCAAATATACTATATGGCAATGTTCTACATTTATTTAAAGTCAACAGGATACTTTTTAAGTTTCTCTATTACCAATATTGACAGTCATGGGTAATTTGTATATATTGCCTCCAAATCAAGCATGTTTTCTTTCATTTTTATGTTGTCTTAAAATACATAATCAATAAAGCAAAATATGTTGAAATTTAAATGGTTAATTTGAATGTTAATTGAACAGTAAGGTAAGTGACTGCACTCATTTGGCTAGAATTTCTCTGAATACATTTAACTGTAGATTGCACAGTTGAAGTATTCCAAATATATTTAACTTGGTTTATCAAAACCCATTGAAAAATAAACCTGTAAGTAAATATGATTTGATCTTGAAGGCTTAGGTATATACTTTCAAAGTTTTGAATTTTAGATACTTTAGATAGTTTTTATTTAAAAAAACAGAAAATGTATTTTATTTAACACTCATTTCAAGAGGATTTGGGGGAAGTTGCATAAAAGTCAAAATTTATAAAAAAAATATGAGTATGCTAGCATGTTTTATTCTGAATAGTCACCATATCACAAATAATCTTACAGTATTCCTGTGCTACTCTTTTTAAAAATTAATGTAATATAGGCTTTTGTTTCAAAAAATCATGGCCTTTATAATAGTAAATATTCCTGACACAATTCATCTGCATGTGCTGGATTAAAAGCTTTCATTTGTGGAACTGGTGAGAGAGCTCCTTTTGAACTGATTTGAGGTCGTTTGGCAACCCTCCAAGATGTGGCAATTGTCTCTTTCCTCCAGTGGTGTTGCTTTGCTGTACACGGAAACAAGGAAACCCACCGAAATAACACCATTCGCCTTTGAAAGAAAGCTGGAAAAACAGAGAGCTTCTCCCTTCTCAACCACACACACATATACACACACACGTTCTCTCTCAAACACACACACATTTGTGCTTTATTTTTCAGTTGTCAGGATTGCTTTTCTTCACTGTACTGCACTGCACACCTCTGCAGCCAAACACAATTTATATTGCCAAGATAGGTGCTATAAAATGAATTTGAACATGGCAGGCATTGAAAGAGTCGTGTGTTTGCAAATGATTACGTGCCATAGTATGTTTCTCAATTTCTCTTTTTTTCTGAATTATCATGAAAAGCAAAAGGCTAGAAGGGCAATTGGCTCTTAGTCTTAGAAATTATAATTTTAAACAGGAAGCTAGAAGGAAGTTGATGAATTTTAGAGTGTAAAAACTGAATCATAATGAAATCCCCAATTGAATGTTGAGAATCATATTATCAAGGACAGTGCTTTTATTCTAATAGCTACTCCTGCTGAACGGTTTTCACGGAACTATCTAGTGACTTAAAATCGTTCAAATGCCCATCTTTTTATCCCTTGCAAAGTACCTTTTTAATAAAGGAAGTCATTGGCGACATTAATTTTTCACAAATATAATGGGCTTGCCTATATTTGAACATTTGTTCTAAGTAGCGTTTATTCAGTATCCTGGCAGATTCAAAATGTTTAGAACAACTCAGAGTAGGCTTGCAGGAGGGCACCTTCTAATCTTTGGAGTGGGTCATTTCAGAGCAATTGATACCTACAGATACTTCATTTTATTCCTCTGTATAGGTGTGGGGCTGTTTTTACACTTTTTACTAATGCCCTCTGAGGCTGATGTACATTTCTGCTTTATGAAACTTAATCTCTATGCGTGAGTCCACAGCCCAGATGAAAACAAGCTGTTATTCCGAGTGCTAGTTTTAGGCAAACTGCCCGCCATGGCCCATGTATGGAGAGTGCTGTGGGTGTTTGTCCTCAATACTGACATGCCGATTCTCTTTACCCTGCAGTGGCCACTTGCCGCATCCCATGTCATCAGAAGACTCTGTTCATAATTGTCTCTTCCCTGAGCTTGTATTCGTCTTTCTGTGTTGCTTCACTTGCTAGTGGATTTTACCATTCTTTGTATATTTCCACAGCTGTCTGCTCTTCAAGGGAAGGCTTTATATTTTTGAAGATACTTTATTCTAAAAATGTTCACCCAATTTTATTCTGCCAGGACTTCAGATGCCGATAGGGTAATTAAGGGGTGTTATCGTAGACGCCAAGGAAACACCACTGTTGATGCCAAAGGCATTAAGGGCCTCCTTTGGTTTCTGCCACCATCCCCCAAAGAGGTGACAACAAAAGGTACAATATATGCATGAATAAAACTACATTTTCCGGTATTGTGCCAAATTGAATTTCATTACTCTGAACTTCTTTTTTAGGAAATAATGTCCCATCTCTAGCTATCAAGGAAGGAATGAAGGCATCAATCATCTCTTCCCTCATTCTTAGCTCCCACTCTTGCTTTCTCTGAGTCATCTTCAACTCCTAAAACTTCTCAAGCTTTGCTTTATCTGCCTTATTATTTCCCTGCCTGAATGGGCAGCACCAGTTTCTCCTGTGTTGGACCACTTGGTATTGTTTCACAGGTCACAGATACTCTTACCTATTTTCTCGATGAGCTCAGTTATGAATGGGTTCTCTTGCTATTTCTTCACATTCACGGCCTTTTCCCCTTCTGCATTATCTAATCAGTTATTAATCTCTCTAGTGTATGTTTATTTTAAAATGTGGTATTTTTCCTCTCCATATATTACATTTGAGACTTCCAACACTCACTTTTCTCCTCATCCTGATCCTCTTTCCCTCTACTTCCTTGGACATATGGAACATGTTTGTAATAGTAGCTAAATATTCTTGACTGCTAATTTCTTTATCTCTGTCGTTTCTGGATCTTTTTAAATTGATTTTTCTTCTGGTCGTGGTTACTATTTTTATGTGTCTTTGCACACTTCGTAGTGATTTACTAGATTCCAGACACTGTAAATTAGGTGTTGTATTTCGTAGCATTCTGTTAAAACATGTTTGTCTTTATACAAGCAGCAGTTAAGTGAGTCGACATCAATCTGATCCTGTTGAGGCTTGCTTTTAAATTTTGCTGGGGCATCCAGAAGAGCCATAATGCTCTGGGTAATTTAGCCCCACCATGATGACAGTAGTCTTCTAGCAACTCTGCGAGATGCCTCAAGTACCATAAGGTCTCTCCACTGTCTGGTGTGAATACAAACCATCCCAACTCTGTGTGAGCTTTAAGAATTGCTAACTCTGTGCATGTATGGAAAAAAATATTCAGCCACAGATTCAAGGTATCCTATCTGCAAATTTCCAGAACTCTCTCCATGCAAATCACTTCTTTTAGGTATTGTGTCCTGAGCAATCTAGCCCCTTAACCTCTCTCAGCTTGATTTGTGTCTTCCCCATTCACCGAGATGTCTTGGCTTTGTGTTGTTTCTCCCTTACTCTGCTGTAGCTAACAAGGTCAAATCTCTGTCGGTTTCCTTCACGTCAGGATCACAGTCCTGCATTACCTGCAGTCCAATCATATACATATAATTTCTATATATCCACTATGGTTATATAATTCCTATATATCCACTATGGTTTGAATGTTTGTCTCATCCAAAACTCATGTTGAAATCCAATTGCCATTGTAACAGCATTAAGAGATGGGACCTTTAAGAGGGGATAAGGCCTCATGAATGGGTTCATGTCCTAGAGTAAGTTTGTTATCTCAGGAATGGGCTCCTTATAAAAGGGCAAGTTCAGCCCCCTTTGCTCTCTCTTGCCATTCTGCCATGTGATGCTTTTCACTATGTTGACACAGCACAAAGGCCTTGCCAGATGCCAGCACCGTGATACTGGGCACCCCAGCCTCCAGCACTGTTAGCCAATATATTTCTGTTCATTGTCACTTACCCGGTGCCAGGAATTCTGTTATTACAGCACAAAACAGACTGAGGCGGTCAGAAAACAGTTGTTTCTCTATTTTTCTAGTTGCCTACAGTAGGAGAGAAATTTCCATAGCAATTAACCCTTAAAGTGAAGAACTAGTGTCTTGGGTAGTTTCAGATACTTCAGCTGCTTTCTGTAATCTCTATAAACATTTGCTTAAATATGTACTAACATTGTCTTCATTTTATAAATAAGGATACTGACTCCAAGAGAGTTTGAGTAGCTGGCAAATGGCAAGTTATGATTTCAGTCCAGACTTGTTTGATTTTAAAGCCTGTGCAATGCAATGATATTCTTTTATATTCCCAGTTAGACTTCCAGATTAATTGGAATTAAAATCATTTACTTAAAAAAGTAAACTTCTGGAAGCTGAAGCCTTTTATTAAATGATTGTTCTTTCATAGTGATGTTACTTTATTTTTCTTAGAATAGATTGAGTGTTGCTTTTCAAATCTCATTAAAAACTGAGGTACTTGTAAGATAAATCCTTTTTCTATACATTTTTGCCCTTTTCACTGCAACACACCTCTGCCCACTTCATAAATAAAATTATATTTAATTATTTTTAAATTTTGTTATACTTACATACAAAGTAAATATTTTAATAAATGTGGATAAATAAATACAATTCCTTTATTTTCGGGTTCTCTGGGCTGTTACAGGAAGTAGCTTCTCTCACATTTCATGTTCAGGCAACTGGCTGTGAACAGTACGCTGAGGTCCTAGCTTTGTGTCTTGGAATTGATCCCCTGAAGTAATGAGTACATAAATGACTCAGGACTTTTCCACACGGGGTTCCTGTGGTTAAGGTGAAAATCAGCAATTCAGCTGATCACAGTAACGATGCTGAAAACAAAGCCTGCCATTCCATGAACACTTCCCTAACATCATCCCATGTTGTTTTTTTTCAACGAACCAAGGAGCCACAGTCCCCATTGTAAGAAATGAAGCAACTTATGCCTAGGAAGTTTAATGAACTTACTCCAAATAACTTACCTGGTAAATTCTAAATTCCAAATTTAAACCCATAACTGATGGTTTGGAAGCCAAAACATATTGCTTACCAGTGTATTCTTTGTACCAAGTAAATAAATGAGGTGACGTTTACACAAGGCAGAGTTCAGCAACCTAAGGCTTACACTGGCTTATTCAAAAAGAATTAAATACTTGCAAATGTATTACTAAGTAGCTAACTTATATTCAGCTGAAATGCATCAAATCGTGTAGTTATCCTGTGGTGAATCCTACTAAAGGGGAAGGAGTTTTGCCTAGATGTTCCTTTTCCTGTTCCTGAGTAAGATATGCATGCATATATGAACACGTAATAAGTAGAAAATGAATTATACATATGTAATTTATATATCATAGAAATTAGATGATCTATAATTTATAAAAATATATTATGTATTTATATATACATAAATACATTATGTTGTAATAGAAATTAAGAAAGCAAAATATGTTTCTTTCCTAAAATATATATACAAGGTATTTTGGGGACTCAGGGCTGAGGTGAATTCCTGTTTGGAGACCCAACAAGGCTTCAGTCAGAAAATTCATCCGACTTGGGCTTTTGAATAAAGGCTGTATTTTGAGTGGTTTTGTAGAATGTAAATATACCACTTAGTTCATCCTAATATGACCTTTATTCTGTTCTTCAAATAAATCGGTTTGCCATCTCAAGGAGTCCCTTACTTTTGTGATCAGAAATGATCAGGAGTGTCAGAAAAGGAGACTGAATATGACCCCCCATCCCCCATTCCTTCAGCCTTTCACCTTCTCTGGCAAGCCTCATTGCAAAGACCCTCTCTTTCATCTGCAGATCCACTGTCAGCTACATACACCGTCACTGACATAGAGACAAGAGTCAGAGGAAGGAGGTAGATGGCCCCAGGACTCTAGTAGACTTTTGAAGTAACGATTTCAGCTCTGATTCAAAATTTTGAGCCTCAATGCATTATTAAAAGTCACTTTTTCTCTTTCTGTTGCTTCAGTCACTCTATGGGTATAAATAAATGTCAGTTTAATAGGTGAAGGAAGCATACCCCTTCCACCCACTTAAAAGCTAGGATCTAATTTACTGTTGTTTTAATTTCTCAGATTCTATAGTCAATGATTTATTTTAAAATTTTAATTAGGACAACTAATCGGGAATAAAAGTAAAAACATTTTCAGCACCTTGAATCAACAATGTTTAAGCCAGTCCTGGTGGCTGAACCCTGTAATCTCAGTGCTTTGGGATGCTGAGATAGGAAGATCTCTTGAGCCTAGAGCTTCGAGACTACAATGAGCTATGATCAGGCCCCTGCACTCCAGCTTGGGAGACAGAGGGAGACCCTGTCTCTAAAGGCAAAACAAAACAAAACAAAAAAACTAACACTTTATTATTCCTTAAAAATAGTACATTTTGTAAATTAGACAAAATTTATTTATGTAAAAGGTGATGCTGCTGATATGACATCAGTAAGGCAGGATGCACTGGGTGATTACTATAGTGGTAGCTTTTGTTATAACATGTATATTTCTTATTGAAAGTACTAGCAGTATTGGCTTGTCATCGTTTCAGTATGAATAGTTTCCATTAAACCTTGGGATATTTTTCTCCTATAAAAATAGGTGTATTATAATAATGGACTCTAATCTTTCGTTTTCAACAGTGCTAGCATAGGGTCATTATTGTAATTACTTACCAGGAGAATGAGCTGACATCCACTTTCTTTTTGGCACTCTCTGCCTCCATCAAAACCTTTTTCCAATCAATTCTCAATGCCGCTGTCAACCTTTCTTTTCACCTATGGCTTTGATCTCAGAGTAGCTTTCACTCTAAAGAGAAGCAAGTCCAAATCCTCACTCTTTGCTTCAAAGCCTTTAACTAGATCATCCAAGATTTTTCAACTTTCTTCTGCCTTCATTTATTCCTACTCAGACATTCTAGTTAAATAAATTCTATGTCCTTGAAGTGCCTGGGCCCATTTACTTCACTCTCTCCCTTCTGAAACATCTCCTGGCCACTTCCCCGGCTCTGAAATGTTCTGTGCAAATATCTGGTGAATATTCGATGTTCTCTTCCATCTGTAGCTTATAAAACAAGCAAACAACCGAATAAACAAACAAAACAAAGGAAAGCATGGTTATTCAACTAATAAGGGATTTGGAGATTTTTCCTTTAACCCAGAGTCCCGTACTCCCAGATGTGAATTAGAAATGATTTTATTGACATTGCATATGTGCTCTGCTGGCCCAAGCTTCCTCTTTAGTGTTCCGTTGAGCTGGAATTCCTTCTCAGCTCTACCAGTTCACATGCTGTCTTGGCGAATGTTGTCTCCCTTGCAAATCCATTTTCTCATCTCTAAAATAGTGATAGCACCTACTATATAGACTTCTGTAAATATTCAATAAGAGGACATACACTGGATAATTCATTCATATCAGACAGGATCTTGCTGTAGCATCTCCCAAGTTACATGATTTCGTAAATAACCTTCTACATTCTTCACACTTACCATCTACTACCCAAATTCTCTTTTTCTACTAAAAACTCCTCAAAAAATATCTGGGCTCACCATCTCTCCATGCTCACCTTCCACTCTAGTCATTTCCTCCTACCACTTTTCAGAAGGGCTCCAAGGATCGTCACATCCCCAGATGCTGTGGTCATTTTCTTTTGTGACTTCTGGGACATCATCTGCCTCCTCATCTTACCAACAACCTCAGAACTGAGCATCAAGATCCCACCTTAAAACTCTTCTCCATTATTATGCCCGTGGATTTCTATAGCATTATACACAGATGACTACAAAATTGATATTTCCAGCCCTAATTTCTCTCCCTTTCTCTATCCTTGTGTATTCAGCTACACATTGGATCGTAGGATGGGGAATTAGCATTTCAAATATTACATGTACCAAACAGAAATCTAAATACTCCCTGCATAACTGCCCTTCCCCCAAAAGACCATACTCCAGAGAATAGCGCCACTGCTGTCTCAGTTGCTAGGACAAATATCTTCAAGTCCTATCTGACTCCTGTCTTCTTCATACGGACCCCCATCTAATCCGTCAGCAGTCTTGCCGACGCATCCTCCAGCTGGATCCTGAATCTGATCACTTCACAGATTCTCCACTTCTGCACTCTTGTTCAGAACACCATCATCCCTCACCATGCCTCCATGCTGCAGCCTCCTCCCCAGTCCTCTTGCTCCCACTCTTCAATGTCTAGAATGTTCTCAGCTGATTCTTCACACAGCAGCCATAGTGATCCTTCTACCCTTTTTCAGACGTGTCTAAACCATCTGCCTGCCCATCACATTCACAGTCAAACCCTAAGTCCTCACCATGTCCATGGGACTGTCCTGATGTGATTGTAGCCATCTCTCCAAGCACTTGTCCTGCTGCCCTGACCTTGCCCATGGTGCTGTGGCCAAATGAGCTTCTAAAGTGTTCACTCATATTGTTACTGAGCTCCTGTATCAGGACCTTTTTACATTCTGTTCTTTCTGCCCGGAACGCTTTTATTCCTTTAAATGCCAGCTCAAATGCTGTCTCCTCTGAGATAGTTTCTCTGCACACCCTCTTGTAACCCACCATCCCACCAATCCTCTTGATTTTTGTCCACAGCACTTACCAGAGTAGATTTCAGGGACAGAGATGCCCTCATCCTTGCCCTGTTACCTTCAACTTTGAACTGTCCTTTACACCTCACACCAGTCCCTGCCTCCCCATTTCCACCTCAGGTGGTCACCATCTCTTACTTGAATAATTAATAGACATCATACTGGTCTCTTCTGTGCTGATTACAATGTCATAATTCCAGTACATTTCAGCAGCTATGATTACATTTGAACCTCACAAATACCCCATTAGATAAAACAGTTACATTCATCTTTTAGATTAAAATATTGTTTCTCAGACAAGATAATGTATGTGCCCAAGGTCATGCTAATTGTTAGGAGGAGACCCTGAATGCAGAGTATTTTATAGTATGCCTTGCTTCCTCTTATATGGGCTGTCCATGGTCAAGGTGAAGCGCTGGCCATTTCATTCCTCACGTTTGTATGGCAGGTACCACATGTCAGGCATTACACAAACACTGAAGGTTTCTTAAATGGAGCCCACTCTTCATGACCCAGGTATGAATATGCAGTCCAACACCAATCTGCCTTTTCATGGTTACTCCCCAAAGTTTCACATCAGTCACCTCTCAGCAGAATTTGTCACCTTCAGAAATGTTTGTTCCCCCTGCATAAGTTGTGCTTTCTCCTCTCTGTGTCCATTCCTTCCCATCTGCAGAGGTCAGCTCAAACCTCGTTCTTCAGTAACCAAACCCATCTATATGTAATTCTTTATCCTATGAGCTCTCGTGGCAGGTAATCTGTAAGTGATCATCGGTTCACCATCCCCACTCACCAGTGGTGTTGGTGTGTAAGTCCTCACTCCATGCCAGGACCATGATGCCCATGAAGGCACAGACTATGATCCAAGCCCAAACCTATATAGGATCCTGTAGACAATAGATCCTACCTTTACATTTGCTGAAGAAATGGATGATGAATAAATATTTTTAAATGTTCTCTTTTCTTTAAGTCTTTATTAGAAGATTGGCAGTGCAAAAACATTATATTTTTGTATCTGAAGTATATGAAGTATCTGTGTTAAGGCTTGTTTCTAAGTCTCAGTGTATATTTGCACCTACTGGCATTTTAAAATTAAAATAATCATTTTCTCCTCCAGGTACCAAGAAAGTAACTCAAGGGATTGCAGAATCTAAAGACACAGAAAAAGATTTATAGATACATTATTTTATTCCCGGATCTTATTTCAGCAGTTATCCAAATAGCTTCATTAATTCAATCCCAAACTCCTTCCACATCTATGGCAGTCCTAAGGGAAATTGAGTTACTAATATAAACTAAGATAACAAATGTTGCTTTTCATCATTTGCTGCATTTTTATAGAAACCTAGAAATGTGTGCTATGAAAACAATGTGAGAAGAGAGAACATTGTACAACTAAAATTCATCTGGCCATTATTGCATTGCTGTGTATTCTGGTTGGCATTTTGAATGTTATTTACCATGTGAAAACTTTCTCATTTGAAGCTGCTGTTCCTTAGGCTCCTGTTTAGAGGGTATAACCATGAGATCTACTAAAATTCCTGTATGTATATAAAATTATATATATATATATATATATATAATGCCTAGCATCTGATGCATTCTCAGTAAGTCATTATTAAGCTGAACCTGCAAGTATTTCATGACAGAGTACGTCATGGTAGTAGGAATTGCCGCATCATTAATGAATGCCATGAAGCTGTGATTTTCAGGGAAAGGAAGGATTTTGAAATAGAAATGATTGTGAATGAAATATAAATTTTAAGAAAAGTATTTTGAACTTGGGCCTCATGGAGCAAAAGGGAGTGTCGAGTTGTTATCTAAACAATAAACATTTCAGCATTGTTGTCACTGTCTTTATATCATCTATTTGATGAGGATCCATTCTTTACCAGACACTAGATACTTTTCATATGATTCTTTTTCCAGTCCTATGACAAAAATGTTGTTTATCTCCATTTCACAGATGAGAAAATTTAAGTTTAGAAAGAAATAAGTGCCCTTGTATCACACAGCAAGTGAGTGATAAACCTAGAAATCAAATTCTTCCTGGTTGCAAAATATAAATTGCATTCAGTCTGTCTCATGTAGCCTCTCTGTATGATGGCATGGTCACCACAGATGTAGCACTGCCATTGATTTCCTATTGCTACTGTCTAGATCAGGACCCATGTCCCCAGAGAGAGCACTATTCAAAACATTTATCTACTGGTTGTTCCTGGGCACCACCCAATGTGAATGCACACTACCGCCAATCAAAATGAACCCTAGTTATATTTTACCATCATTCTAGCCATTCTGATACACATTCATTTAACATCAGTCCTAGACCTACTCTATAAGCCTTGAAATGCATGCAAAATTATGTGTCCATGTGTGTACATACTGTGAAGAAGTTTGATTTTATTGGGTCATCACTGAGATTTTTGACCTCTAAAAATCATTGACTTCTGTTGTGTGACAGATGAAATAAATGGGTTTGACCAAAAGATATTACTATTTAAGAATCAGTATCGAGACGAAAAAGAATTTCTGAGGTGAGAGGCATTTGTGGGCATCTGAGAAGTATTTGTGGGGCAGTGTGGCGGAAGAGAAGTGAAGACAGGCTGCAAAGTGTGAGATTCCTGTTGTTGGGAGCCAGAAAGTTTGTTCTTCATCGGGTAGGGCCTGCACAAGATGGAACCTTGTTTTGGGGAGCTGTTATGTTCTTTAGGATTTTTCCAAAGCTAATTGAGAGGGAGATTTCATTCTCCACTCAATTCTAAAGCCTCTGAGACTGTGAGGCTCACTTTTTTCTTCCTTTATTTAGTACTTTTTTTTGTTTGAGATGAAGTCTTGCTCTGTCACCAGGCTGGAGTGCAGTGGTGCCATCTTAGTTCACTGCAGCCTCTACCTCCTGGGTTCCATTGATATTCCTCCCTCAGCCTCCCGAGTAGCTGGGACTACAGGCGCATGCCACCACACCCGGCTAATTTTTGTGTTTTTAGTAGAGACAGGGGTTTCACTGTGTTGGTCAGGATGGTCTCGATCTCTTGACTTTGTGATCTACCCACCTCGGCCTCCCAAAGTGCCGGGATTACAGGCGTGAGCCATCACACCCAGCCTATTTTTGTATATTTTTAGTTGCTATAATATAGCTGGTTTTTTCTCAGTGTAAATATTCTACAGGGGAAAATTTGTTTCCCACATGTTATAAAAATAGGTTTGGACTTACTGTATATAGTTACTCTATAATTTGAGCAGTAGGCCATTATGTATAATTTTAAATAATATTTATAACAACATTATAAATAACTTTATGAAGTTCTCTGAATCAGTACTCATACCAGGAAAAGTATTTTAAATTAAAGTATTAAATATTTGGAAATAATATTAGCATATTTGACTTTATTTTATAAAAGAGAATGCTCCACCCTCGAATGAAGTGGCATATTCACATTCTGCTTGGTACATTGAGGAACGTTCCAAGTTTTTCTTATTTAGCATCCTTGTTTGTTTACCATTTTCCTTGCATGTTGACTAAGGAATATATAGCTCTCGAAAATATTTACAGCACTTATTCCATACGTGTATTTTCATTCTTGCTATATCAGTTTGCCTTATCTACGTCAGTAATATCAAAATGTTAAGTTGATAAAATGCTTTACAAATATGAGATTTTATACCAGTTGCAAGCACTCATTTATATTTGAATCTTTATTTAAAAGCTGTATTCATATTACTTTCTCTGGCATTTCCCAGAATTTTTAGACGCCAAAAAAATATTATCAATTGTAAATAAAATTAAAGCTCATCTAAAAAACCTTAGGTGGATTACTGATGATGAAGTACTTAAGATAAAGCCACCCAGTAAATTCTGATAAATCTGATCAAGAATTGTTGCTCTTGAGAATTTTTGTAGCCTCTGGTTTTACATTCATTTAGATCATCAACCCTGTTGGTCAGTCCGTATGTGATGTTATCCCTTAGATGATTCTCGAAGTGCTAGTTGAGTAAACATTTTAAAGCATTCATTTACCATTTAAGTGAACTAGGGCTTGTTAGTCACCTCAGACTGCTATAACAGAATTCCATAAATTGGGTAGCTTAGAAACAACAGCCATTCTTTCTCACAGTTCTGGAAGCTGGAACTTCAAGATCAAGGCACCAGCAGATGAGGTGTCTGGTGAGGAGTTTGTCGTAGATGGCACCTTCTTTCTGCAGCGTCATATGGTGGAAGAGGCAAGGCACCTCTCCCGGGATAAGGGCCCTAATCCCATCCATGAGGGCTCTGCGCCCATGACCTAATTACCTCCAAAAGGCTCCAACCCTTAATGCTGTCACATTAGGGATTAGGTTTCCATATATGAGTTTCAGGAGGTGCACATACATTCAGAAAATAACAGGCCCCAAGACAACTCTTCTTATTAGGAGACTTGTAGTATAAATGCGCCACTGAAAAGATAATGTGGACTTGCTTTGTCTCCTGCGGTAAGGTGTGAGATTGTACAGTCGGCTGGTGCTATGGTTTACAGATGCTGTCTACGTTTGGCCCCTTTGCCATCTCTCTCACTTTTTGCCACATACTCTGATCTAGGTGTTGTTCTTATACCATAAAAAATCTATTGCTTTGATGGATTATCTGTGGTTGAATATACATAGCGTATCTTCAGGCTATATGACCTCTTAAAAACACAAACATATGCAAAACAGGTAAAGGAACCCCTTTAGTGATTTGCTATGATGACTTTTTGCCATTCACTTCACACTTTCATTTACTAATTTGACGTCTACTTATTTTCTGTTACGTGGTAGGCATTGAATAAGGTACCGGCAATGCTGTTGTCAACAGAAGAGACATGGTTCTTGCCCTCAGGAGGTTCACACTCTAGCACTAAAGACATACATTCAGTAGTTACTGCAGTAAAGCTGGGGAAAGGAAAGCAGAAACTTCTGGAGGAAATAAGGGTAAGGGAGCCCAGTGGAGTTTCTGCAATAAGAAGTCTCACTTAGGATGTGACATTTTGGTTGAGTAAACATTCTCAAAAAGAGAAGTAGGGCTGAAGTAGAGAATTTGCATCATGCAGAAGAAATAGTGTGAAGAGGTGAGAAGTACAGAGCTCTCATACTACCATAGTTGGAGTCCAGCTAGTGAAGGGATCAATACCTACTGTATTTTTTTCTTTTTTTTTTTTTTAGACAGAGTCTCACTCTGTTGCCCAGGCTGGAATGCAGTGGCATGATCTTGGCTCACTGCAACCTCCACCTCCTGCGTTCAAGCAATTCTCTGCCTCAGCTTCCTGAGTAGCTGGAATTACAGGTGCTTGCCACCACGTCTGGCTAATTTTTGTATTTTTAGTAGAGATGGGGTTTCACCATGTTAGCCAGGATGATCTCGATCTCCTGACATTGTGATCCACCCACCTTGGCCTCCCAAAGTGCTGGGATTACAGGCCTGAGCCTCTGCACCCAGCCAACTCTATGTTAGTTGTTTACAAATATGCCAGTAAAGGCACCTCTCAAGAACTTTGAGATCCGTATGGTTCCATAGGGATGGAACAATAAAAGAATTTTCTTAATTTACCTTTTTATTTAGTGAAATATTTTAAAATTACAACATGATATTCAAAGTAATGAGCAGTTTTTATAATTTCTAGGAAAGGTTTGAATGCAGATTTTCCTTCTTACTCTCAACAGGGCATATTTTGTTAGTTGTTTCTTTTCCCATTTGCTTCTCTCAGTTTTTGACCCCAACTCTTTCTTTGGCCATTCTTGGCCATTGATTCCTGGGATGTGAAATTATGGTACAAGGTACTCACTTCTTTCACTACTTCTAGAGAAACGTAGCAAAGAAGAGAAAAAATGTTATTTAGTATGCCTACTAATTTTTGAAGCTTTGAATCTTTAAGTTTCCCTTGATTTGAATTTTTAACTCATCTTTCTCTCTCTTTAGCTCCTTTTTGCTAGACAGCAATGAAAGGGTCATTGGTGGAAAGCGAAAGTTGAGTTTATAGACGAGCACATTTTGGGTAACAGGCTTTTCATGTTGTGACTGGGAGAAAAGTCATTTGGCATTGAGTGCATTAGGCAGGTAGTCACGGAAAGTGTGCCTTGCTTTTGCAACTGAGTATGAACACTGTATAATTGATTTTGTTGCAAAGTGCACCAATATTATCTGACAGTTATTTCAATGTATGTCTTGAAATCCTTCTAACTTGGAACAAGTATCCATTTTATTGGTTTAGAAATCAATCGTGTAAAAAGGAAAAGCACTGGGAGCTTATAATTGAGCATGACACTACATTGGTGCAGATACTATCTGTTCTTGATTTCAGTTATTAAACATAGTATGTCACAGTATGTACTAGAAGCAATCGACATTTAACCGAATAAATACAAAGTGTGATTCAGTGAGAGAGCATGGGAAAGTGTAAAATGAAATATGAGGAAAATATTAGGAAAAGGCGTGCTCATACTTCCTAGAAAAAAACTGGAAATGACTTAGAGTAAAAGAGGGGACTGTTGGTTGAATAGACACTGGGGCACAGAAGAGAGGTATGAGAAATTCCAGTTTTAACTTGAGATAGACCAAGAGTAGCTGCAAAAGCTCAAGAGAAGTAAACAGTTGGTATCTAGTCTGCACCAGGATTGAAAGTGGATTGGAGCTTGGAGGAGAGGTGGGGCTTCTCACAATGAGAAACCTTGCTAAAAAATGAATATTTATGTAATTCATCAGTGGGAAAACTTGTGGAAATGCGTGAGTTTGCTATTCCAAAATGAACCATGGCAACATTGACCACACAATTTGACCTTTTCCTAAATAATGATGAACTAAGTGAAGCAGGGCTGTGGAATCTTAACCAGGTAAGCCTGCTTTAGGCAGCCATGGTTGAAGGATAAGTAACAACCTTTGAGGACTTTAGACAAAACAAATTTGAATATGTTAATGCACGCTCTGTGTTACGAGTTCAGAAATGGCCAGGTACCACTGGCTAAGCCCTGAGAGCTTGTCCACATGCAGAACCCCGTGTTGAGTACTGCTTCCCATCAGGAATGAGAAAGAGAAGTCTGTCTCCGTCTTTGTTTCCGCAGTGATAAGCATCTATACAGCACAGCCATTGTTTCTAACTCTGTCTCCCACTGTGCTTTTTCACAGTGTTACACAGTAAATAGGCACTCAAAACTATTATGTTAATTACATTTGCATTCATGTATCACATATGGAGTTTACCTTTTAGACATCATAAACTACAGAAGCCCTGCTTCTGTGGCTGATTTTTGGGTGAAGGTATTTCTGGCAATGAAACGTCATCCATATCTAATAGACTCTGACGATCTTCATAGCAGGTAGTATCTGTGACAACTCTCTACCTGTTTTAAATATAGCAATTAATCCTCCAACTGTAACAGAGTCACAGACTTAGACAAGATGTGTCTTGGCCGTCATATAGCCATTTACACCTTCATTCAACAAATACTTACTGAGTACCTGCCATGTATCATCTTTGAATGTGAGTTGTACCTCTGTTTAAAAATTGCCACCAGCTCTACCAGGTTCAATAATTGCCTCTTTTATGATTTGACCATGGTATTTTACCAGAAACGGAAGAAGTGTTGCACAGTGACTGCTGCTTTTATGTGTATAAATGACAGGTTGTGAGTAGTTGGGTGGGTAGAGACAAGAAAATAGGTATTAGATCTTTTCCCCAGATTTCCACAGGAGTAATTGTATTCTAATCCATTCTTGTAAGCCTCCCTAGAATCCCTGAAACTGAAACAGTGTTTTATTTCTTTCAGTTCAAGTCTTTTGTAGGGAAAAAATATTGTCCCTAATAAAGGAAGATATGATGATAATATTTACATGTTGCAATCAAATAGAACAAAGTTCTGCGCCAGTGAAGAACTCAAAAAAAAAAAAAAAAAAAATCTGAAGCAGCGCCTCCTTGAGAATGCAAGGGGGCTGTTTTTCTCCCTCTGAGGTGTGGTGCTGCCCGAGGACTCACATGCGGTTATTTGCAGAGCCCCAGGGCTGGATTTGAAGCATGCGGAGACAGTCCCTATGGGCTGTATTTAGGGATGTGCTACACGATGTTGGCAGCGTTTTACCCGTTTCTATGTTTGCTAACTGTTAGTGTCATTCTTATTAAATCAGAACTGAGGACTATGTGTCACATTCCCACAGGACAGCTGGCAGGCTGGAAGGTGGCATTTGAGAGAATTCCTCACTTTCTATAATAATCATTCTCGATGCCGGCAGAGCTTCCTGTGCAAGCATTTGGCACCACTGACCCTCCCTTCCTCTCCAGGCTCCCACCTTCTAAGACTTCCCTGACTTCTTTGACACTTGACTGAGGGATTTCGTTCCTTCTTAGTCTCTTCCCTGACTAACCCTGATTCATTTCTCTGGCTGACTTGCCATGCTTCTCAGCCCCCTAGACGTGGATGGTCCTGAAGGTTACTTCTCAGCCTCTGTCTTTTCCTTCTCTAAACTCTCCTGTCTAGTTGTCTCTTAGTCCCTCAGAGTTAAATAAACTTCACTGCAGATCCTCCTCAAGTCTTTATTTTTAGTCCTGTGGCACTTTCTTGGACGTTAGATGGTTCTCACTTGCTTGTGGTAAATGTTCATCTTGATGCCCCCAGACACCTCAAATTCCGCATCTCACAGCCACACCTGCAATCTCAGCTTTCATACTGCATTCACTCAGCCACAGAACCTGTGCTTATGTTGGATTTTCTCCCTTTTCAATTGCATTTCAAATCCAGATTCCCAGCTTGATGGGCTTTTCTTGCTTAATGTCTGCGGTTATTCATCCCTGGTTTTGGCTGTTTACAACTTTGTACTTAAGGTAGTGTATTGAACTCCCAACCTCACTGATTACAACCTTGCTCTGTCCCTTTCCCAGCAAGGAAAAGACAGATCCCACTGGGTTTTTGCAGAGGAAAGTTTAGAGAGAGAATTCATTACACAGAGTTAGAAAATGGAAAAGCAAAAATGAAATATTAAGGAAACCGAGAGATGATAACAGCAAGAAGCTTCCATCAGCCCTGGTGTTAGTGGAAGAGAGTAGGTTTATCAGAACCGAAAAGCTCACAGATGGGACTTCTCAGAGCTGGGGTTTGGATCATCAAAATGGTATGATGGGGCTAGTTCTCCTTGCCTAAAACAAACTACAGGCTGGAAACAGCAGCTAGTGTTTGGACAACGTGCTGCTTCTGGGAGAAGCAATTGTTGCTCGGGCGGCGTGCTGCTGCCAGAACGATACTTACAGGGAAATCAGCTCCACGGGAAGAAGAAAGCCCCTTCTCTCTTCCTCTTGTTTTCCAGTCTCCCTCTAGTGCCTCCTCTAAGTAACAAGAAACCAGCTGCTAAGAGTTTTGAGTAATTTAATGTCAAATCCCAACCAAAACTTTAGAGAATGGAATATAAATAGTGGGTTCTGATGTTAGAAACAATCATTAAGTAATTCATATTGACCAACCCTTTGGCCCACACTGACCATATCTTTTCAGAACGTATATTGTTTTGCACATACTTGAAGTTCCTTTTCAAAAAGGCAAATCCTCCATGGGTATACCTAGTAAGATACAGCTATTCATTCAAAGACTCTTTTGGCCTGTTGTAAACAATGGAAGGCACAATTTCCAACCATCATGCTAGCCATCTCTAAAGTATGTTAATTTTCTCTTGCAGTTTCTTCTTAATTGCAACAGAGTATCTTATAACCTAAAGAATAACTTAAATGATCACATTAACCACAAAATTACAAACATATAAGTAACTAGTGGAGATAAGGAAGGGAAATATTACTATATACATACATGTATTTACACTGTTTTCATGTAACTGATAAGTTTATATTTCTTTATAACGTCTCTTTTCTACAGTTCGTCTTCTATTATCTTTTCCCTCAGCCATATCTGTTTGGAGGTTGTCTTTTTTTTTTTTTTTTCATTGTATAATATGACCCAAACCTTCATTCCTCAAAGCTCTAAGTGCCCAATAGTTCAATCTTTATTGGTTGCTATAGTTTTCATTAACTTGTACCTTTGAATATGGAAATACTGTGAGGTGCCACAGGAATTACCTGTACATGAGACCTATTTCTCTCTCTCACTGTTGTGTAGTAGCAATTCAGTTTTCCCGTAGAAATTGTGACCAGTGTCCCAGGCAGTTTTTTTCCTGTTACTTCAGTGTTTAAGGAACTCAAAATGGCCAGGTACCAGTCTCAACTTTTTTTTTTTCTTTTTTGAACTATTTTTGTCAAATCCCAACCAAAACATTGGAAACCTTGCCCTCTTGGGTATAAAGACATTTAAACAAGCAGAGCCCAGAGTTGAGAAGCCAGGAATGAAACATTCTGTGAACGAGTTATCAGAGTAGTGAAAGTAGCCACTCCCACTTCATCCAATTCATTCTGCAGGTGTGTTCTCTGGCGGTGAGAGAAGCAGCACCATATATTTGTTGCTGGCCCTGAGTATATATAAGAGCTCAAATATATATCGTAGATAGATAGATAGATAGATAGGTAGATAGATAGATAGATAGATAGATAGATAGATAGATAGATAGTTAGATCAGATAGAACCCCAGGCTATCCAAATGTTATCACCGATGGACATCACAACTAAGGCTGTGCTAGGTCAGTCAGCAGTCCCTCAGGCCAGCTACTTCCGGGATACTTGATAATATGAGAAAAGCCAATGGACATGATCTCATTGCCATACTTCCTTTGTATTGAAATGAGCTCATTGTTCTGAAGCATGTGTGTGAGGGCCATATCGTGACTAGGACATTTTATAAGCCTATGGACAAAGATGTTTTTAGAGACAAGGCAGACAGAAACGGTGAATCCATACCCAAAATAAATGTCTTTTCCAGCGAGGACAGTTTGCTGCCTCCTGCCTAATGTGAGGGTCCAAAGTAATCAGCCCACTCCTAACGGGCCCCTGCTAGGAGAACTGTGCCCTGTTCCATGCCGAGCATTTGTGTCTGCTGCAGGAGATTAGCACACAGGAGTGCCAGTAGCAGATCAGCCTTGGCGAGAGGAAGTTGCCTGCTGCCCACGCATAGCTCTGTCTTTGCCACAGGGTTCATCCGGTACATAGGAGGGGCTGGGGAAAGAGGCTGCCTGACATTCACAGGGCAGTTGTCTCGTTGGCCTGATTAATGAGAGCCTCCTCTGCAGGGAACCCCCGTTAGTGAGCATTTCTATGGAGTGCAGATATCTTTATGCTCAAGACCCAGTTTTGAGGATTCAGTAAGAACAATTTGTGTTCAGCCTTCTATTCCCATTCTTTCCAAGCCCCTTATTATCCAACCAAACCCTTAACGATCACCAAGTAGTCATTGTTTCCTATGCTTCTGTCTCAGTCTTGACCAAGTAAATAATGACATGCTGCATCAACCAATGTTTTAGTGACAGTATATCATACTGCATCATCTGTAAATAAGCCCTGAGGCTTTTTATTCCTATGTAATTTTGGTCAACGCTGTCTCTCCTAGGCGTCCACAGGTATGAGCTGAGCCAGCAGAGATGCTGCAGTTCAGCTGTCATCCACTTCAACACGGCCACCCCATATTGCACGGTCTCCTTATGATCATAGAGTTAGGTGCTTAGTCTGTATCAGCAACCAGCAGCTCACACAACAGAGCCTCTGTTTCTCATAGACATTGACATGTAATTGTACCTGTTGGGTCAGAAGGCCCAATTAGCAAAGCAGCTTGCACTGCCATCTGAATCTGCAGGAGCCCTCTCTTGCCCAAGACTCTAATCAAAACTGGTAGTCTTAAAAACTTCTTGATAAATAGGTGAAAGCAGTACAAGTGACATGTAAACCCAAAAAAGCCCATCAAGTACTGTCTTTCTTTTTTAGTGGTAGGCATGTTGCAAGTTCCAGAAACTCACCTTTTAATTTGGAAGAACCATTCAACCCCAAGAACTTCACTAAACTGATGGTCCCTAAATTTTCTTGGGCTTTATTTTTCACCAGTTGGCATATATCTCCATTATTCAGACATTTAAGATATTTGATATTTTCTGCTCATCTGCTCTGTGCAGTACATGTTGTCAGTGTAGTTAGTTTGAGGTAAACATGACCAACATTTCTGCAACTGTTTCAGGACAAACAGCAGGAGAGTTGACATTGTCCAGAGAAAAGTGAAGGTGCTGTGTGGACCCAACCAAGTAAAAGCAAATGGCTTTTGGTGGTCCTTAAAAGTCGGTATAAATTAATTAGCCTCATCAAAAGGTGTAAACTGCCAGATGCGAGGAGCTGTGTTTATTTGTTCCAGTGAAAATATTGTATCGGGAAGAGCAGCTGCAATTGCAATCACAACCTAAATAAATGTATGGTCATTCATAATTATTCCCTATGTCTAACTCCTTTGTGCATGGTCCAAGCAGGTGAGTTAAATGAGTATGTAGACGAGTCTTTCCTTTTTCAAATCTTTGACAGATATTCATCATTGCCTTTTCTGAGCAATATTAATATCCTCTGTAGGGAGGTGATACTTTAGAAACTTCCTGCCTCTGGTTTAATATTGCTCACACCGGGGGGCAGAGAGACATGCAGGAATTCTGCCAGTTGCTGAAAATGTCAATTCTAATTACATATTCAGGAACTAGAAAAACAACCAAGTGAGGATGTGTTTCTGAACCTCTGGAATCTCTGTGAAATAGAGGTTGACCACGTCCATTTATCAGCTTACAACCGTCAGCCTCCACTTTGGTGTCCAAAGTGGAGTTTTAGTTACCATGAACTGGTTGCAGTTCAGAGCCAGGAATCGTGAGCAGAAATGTGTGTTTCCCTTATTCCAGTTCACAGCGGTCCCGTTAGGTGAAAGTCCTTGCAAGACCTACCTATAAGGTTAGAAATGATGATGACAAGGACCATGGGGTTAAAGAGCTAGAAATTTAGTGATAGAAAATGATAAAGTCAGGGTACTTTTTAAAAAAACAAATGGGCCAGGCACAGTGGCTCACACCTGTAATCCCAACACTTTGGGGGGATGAAGCGAGTGAATTGCTTGAGCCCAGGAGTTCCATACCAGCCTTGACAACAGGGTGAAACCTTGTCTCTGCAAAAATATGAAAATTAGCTGGGTGTAGTCATGCGTGCTTCCCGCCCCAGTAGCTCAGGAGGCTGGTGTGGAGGATCACTGGACCCTGAAGTATTGAGGCTGCGGTCAGCTGTAGTCTCACCACTGCACTCCAGTTTGGGCAACAGAGCAAGACCCTAGCCGAAATAACAACAACAAAAAACAGAACGTCTATTTTGGCCTAAAAAACTAAAAAGATAATAATAAGCTTTCCTCCTCTTAGTCATCGGGCTGACTTGCAGAAAATAAGATCCAAAATGTTACAGAATGACAGCTAAGTTCAAGATCCTTCAAACAGTCTTGTGTGTATAAAAGTCAGAGGAGTGACCGGCAAGACGTTGGACCCTGCCATGAGAGTGGATCATCTACACAGATTCAGACAAAACTGAGTTTTGAATTTCCAGATCTCTCTGCCAGACAAAGCAGCCCCTCTCTCTTCCTGCAAGCCTTCTTGCTTAAAGACCTGGTTGCTACTGGCTCCCTGGCTGGGCCAGATAAACTACTCTTGGAAGTGCCAAAAGAAGCCAGAGGTAGCAAACGACAGCTGCTTCGGAGACACTGGGCCCCTGCTGGGGTACCTGTGCTCCTGTGATATTGCTGACACAAACAGCAAGCAGACAAGAATTAGCAAATTCCCTTGTCTCGTCTCCTGCATTCTCAATTCCTGCCTGGAGCTCACCAAATCCAGCTGGCAAAAAAAAAAAAATGGGAAAAGTAGTTTGCATAGTTGTGTCTGCAGCACCCAGAGCAGGGTGTGAAGAGTTTGGAGGTGAGAGAAAAATGTCTGAATACCTGACAGCCCTGCCCAGCCTTCAAGGCAAAACGCTGGTTGGCAGCTTATTCACAGGACTTTCCGTGATCATCCCGAGAATCCTTGATTTAAAGCCCTGTCGACTTTGTGCCAATTAAGAATTACCAGGAACTTCCTGCAGAGCTTTGAAATAAGGTCTGTGACATTTTCTCATAACTAATCAAGTATCTTCACTTCCTTTCTAAGAAGAACAAGAGTGCGTTTTCTTTGGGTCTACCAGCATCCATGGAAACATGTTAAAGGAAATCTTTGAAGTTACCTATTCTGAAGTAGAAATTCACTCTCACTTACTACTATAATGCCGTTTCTGATTAATTGACTTCCCTGTGATTATTCCATAACCAATAGGCGTGCTTCATCTCAACCAGCCATTGTGAACATGTGTGCTGTTGGTCACAAATGCAGTGGGATGAACTGCGGGTGTGGCATGATGAATTATTGTCATCATTAGAAAAGCAGGTCTGTGTGTGCTGTAGACTAGCGGCATGATGAGGAAGACATCACCATCTTCATGTTCAAAGGCCAGGGCACCTCCACATCCAATGTTGCTAATGTCAAGGGTTGCTTATAGAGTTCCAAGTTATTCAGAGAATTGTAGGCTTTTTAACTTTTTTGTAATGCACTGGTTGCCTTATAAATGAAATCAAATATGTATTACTCTTTTGGTTGTGGCTGGCTGTTTGGCTTTAAAAGAGCACATGTTAATGTTGCTGATGTTATTAGCTCATCACTGGGCATTTCAGGGTTAGGACTCCAGGCCCCTTGCTTGGCTTTGAGTGAGCAGCCACAGCTTCATGTATACCTGCCATGTGTTTGCAAAAATGAAGTAAATACATTCATGTATAATATTGAAAGTTAGCGGAAGTATTTAGTTTTAAAAATGTGGTATGCTCTAAGCTGAAATGTTTACTTATTTTTAGTGTGACCATACTCATTTTTAAAATTTGAAATGTAAATGAAATTGTTTGTTTGTGTATTTATTTATTTATTTTTGAGACGGAGTTTCGCTCTTGTCGCCCAGGCTGAAGTGCAGTGGCACACTCCTGGCTCACTACAAGCTCCAGCTTCCAGGTTCAAGCGATTCTCCTGCCTCAGCCTCCCAAGTAGCTAGGATTACAGGTGTGTGCCACCACGTCTGGCTAATTTTCTATTTTTAGTAGAGACAGGGTTTCCCCATGTTGGCCAGGCTGGTCGTGAACTCCTGACCTCAGGTGATTCACCCATCTCTGCCTCCGAAAGTGCTGGGATTACAGGAGTGACCCACTGCTCCCAGCCCAAAAATGTCTGTTTTTAAATATTTGATTTTCATCAGTTGATACAAAAATTAAAAATAATGAGTATATTCTCTATAGCAAAGTAAAATGACTCCTGACCCTTAGGTATTACCTTTCCATAAGGTGAGTTTTCACTGTGTTTGCAGAGGGAAGAAATCAGTGCATCCACTCAGATGTTTCTCTCCGCACATAGAGGTAATAGGCATGTCCTCCAGCCTGGCTCTAGAAAGGATGGAGCCTGGAGCCTGTGTTGGGATTCGGTCCTGAGGCCATTGTCCATGCAGAACTGCATTAGTGTGAATGAATCCAGCTGCAGCGGAGAAGGAACTCAGCAGGTGCTGACACAATCTCCAGAGCCAGTCAGAGCATAGGAGGCACTGAGCGCCTTTACAGAGACGTGGTCTGTACCTTCACCCCAGTTTTCTCCACCTGCTGAGGGAGACTTGGCTTGGAAATGCATAGGTCTTTCTCGCAGTCTCATTCAATTTCACTTTTACTATTAGTTTACATGGCCGGGGAGCAGGGAAACGGCCACAGCGTGGGGTCTGTGATTAAGCCTTACCCAGGCTGAGACCCTCAGGCGAAAGCCTACGCCTAGTAGATGACAAGCATATGTCAGGCTGCTTGGATATTTCATCGTGAACATGACTCCTACTTGGAATCACATACCTTTCTGTAGAATTGTCTGTTGCAAAACCATCTACGTGCCAGCAAAACGAGATTCAAAACCATTCTTCATCATCTATTTTAAACCCCACCTTCTCTCCCTTCCCACTTTAAGAAGCTTTTTCTTTGCCTGCTTTGTATTTATGATTTAAAGTAGTTTTCATGTCATCATGAATTATAGCTGCTTTCCCACAGTGATTTACATTTTTATGTGTTACTCAGAAACTATCCTGGATGGTTTGATAAAACATACTTCATTGAGCTGAAACTCTGCCTTCTATCCTATTGTCTTGTGGACTTTGGAATGGTTGCTGTCATTCAGTTAAAAATTCAGACCCTCTGCAATATAGGCAGACTAAAGCACCCATCCCTTGATTTGTTATTCTTTGATCTTTGCAGTCTGGTGCAAAGTATTCCCTTCCAACATTTGCCCACATTTCAGCTCCATCACTCAACTCAAAACTCCCCTGTGTTCTCCACCCCCTCTAAATGCCTTTAATACCTATGTGTATCTCTGCAATTTCACTTATTTTAGTATATTGCTGTTCTACATTTCATATTCTCTATCTATCTAGACCGTGGGCATCTTACATAGAACTATTTGTTTTATCTCTGAACCCGTAGTGACTTATGGCAGCGCCAGGCACACATTACATGCTCAGTCTAAATGTGCAGCATAAATATATACAGGATCCAATGAACACATGTGCTCTCATCCCTTAAGACACAGTAAATGGTTATCAGATCAGATTGTAGCAGACTGAAGAGGGTATCACGAAAAGCCAGTGTGGCCAGGGCTCAGCCATCTTCTCTTTCTTACCCACATCTTTATGATATCTTCCCTTTTTCAGAGCTGTTTCATGCTAGAATCATGATGCAGAAATTGATCAGCAATCGAAACCCAAATCTGCCACTAAACCAGTGAGATCTGGGTCACTCGAGTAGGAATTGTTTGCATGTTGTGATCAATGGATTGCTTGTTGACTTTTCCGTGGATTCAATTAAATTTAAGTCACATTGTATGAGATCCTTATTTGGCCTGCAGTTTAGTAATCAAATTATACCCCTTGGAATGGATTTTAAAAGCTTGTTATATCAAGTAAATTGAAATATCGGTGATTTTTACTGATTGCATATCTGTACCCCCTCCTCAAGGGTCATGCTTCAGGCCATGAAGTTTGCTGAAGGATAAATTTGATCTACAAATAAAGAGGGATTCTTGTTCTTCTGAACTCCTATCTATATCTTTTAAAGTATGAAGAGTGGGCAGTGGCCCTGTAAATTGCGAGGTAGCTTTTTATAGAGACGGGAAGTAAAACATCTCTGAATTCCTAGGGGAAAAAAGATGCTGTGGAGAATGTATTTTAAACTCTAAAATAAATGGGTAACTCAGATAAATCTTCTTAGCTAGCGTGATTGATGTATGCAGCACCAAAAGATATTTGGCCTTAGCAAGATTATTCTGCTACCAGTCACAGCTGGAAGTAGGGGGTCTACTTCAGACGTCCGCTTTTATCTAGCTCCAGAAGCCATCTTGACCCATATGGGCTCCTGCCTGCTGATTTTGTCATGGGCTTATATGGTCCCCTGACCACTCAAGTCCCCTAATTTGAACAAAGTTCATGACAAAGACACCTTGCTTTCCTTCTCTCAAAGTCATCTCTCAGATCACTTGGGAAAATTTTTTTTTAATTGTACATTAGGTTCTGGGGTACATGTGCAGATCGTGCAGGACTGTTGCATAGGTACACACATGGCAAAGTGGTTTTGCTGCCTTCATCCCCCCACCACCTATTTCTGTTATTTCTCCCCTCATTATCCCTCCCCACCCCCGCTGTCCCTCCCCAACCACCCCCCACGACTACTGGCCGCAGTGTGTGATGTTCCCCTCTCACTTGGGAAATATTTTAAAATCTCATTTGACTTTTTAATAAAGACTGCATTGGTAGATACCAGTCCTGGGGTAATTTAGAGTCCAATACTTTAAGCAACAGGAGTAGTATTTGACTTTCAGACATAAATGAAAGCTCAGGAATGAAGAGTGTGTACATATATACATATATATAAGCGTAACTCTTGCAAATCATGTAACACATGTACTTCACACACACATCCTTCTCCTCTCATTGAACGCAGTGCTTATTTCCAACGGATGGAGGGTAATTTAACCGGTGTGAGACACTTAAGAAGATTCTCTTTTCATATCTTGTTTAATAGCATAAATTCTAATAAATGGCATCCTGGATCATAATGTTGACTTTATGGGAAAGGAGACATGACCTTGTAATGAAAAATCTGCCATGAATGAATCATTCATAATTTGTTCAATAAACATTTACACTTGGATGAATTTTACAGTGTGCAGCAGAATATAATCATGCTTGATGACCTTTGAGCATTCCTTTAGATCGGGTCTTTCTAAATGTAGCCTCTGATCAGCAGAGACATGGTATTGCATATGGTGTCATACACAGAAATGATCAATTACATAAGGCACAGCTTCATCTCATTCTTTTATAGGATGATGTCAGATGATTTGTCCAAAATTTCTGTAGAATTTGTGTAACATTAACTTTAAGCCTGTTTTCATGAAAATGAAGGTATTACATTTGTTTTAAATGCTGAAATCAATTACTCAGTTCTCTGAGAGAAAGGTATATGCAGGACATTATGTTTTCTCTTCTTTTCTTTGAGATAGGCTCTTGCTCTGTTGCGCAGGCTGGAGTGCAGTGGCATGACCATGGCTCGCTGCAGCCTTGACCTCCCCACCTCAGCCTCCTGAGTAGCTGGCACCACAGTTGTGTACCACAATCCCCAGCTATTTAAAAAAAAATTGTAAAGGTGGGGTCCCACTATGTTTCCGAGGCTAGTCTTGAACTCCTGGGCTCAAGCAATCCTCCTGCCTTAGACTCCCAGAGTGCTGGGATTATAGACATGAGCCACTGCATCCGGCCTAGGACATTATCTAAAGTGTGATGGAAGACCTAATTATTATCCTCAAGGTGCTTGCAATTCAGGTTGGGGAGTGCATATCCAAAGGAAGCTTTATATTTTTGTGATGACAAAGACCTCTATAAGACACTGTATTGGACCAAATAAGGCAAAAGTCAACTTCAATTTTTTGTGACTTTTTGTGTTATTTTATCTTTTTAAACACGTGGTATTTTAATGAGAATCTTCAACATGGTATGAGAAACTTAGGTATTCTGTGTAAAAAAAAAAAAAAAAAAGTCCTAGTAATTTGTATAGACATGAGAACCTGCAAACGTTATCTGTTTCATAGCAAATCCTCCCCAAAAATTTTTAGACTGGGACATCATTTTCCACATGGATAGGTCTTGTCTTTAAGAATGTTACCACAATATAAATGGATTTTGAGTGTTAAGTGCTGTTTGAAGGTTGCAAATATCATTGAAGTTCTCACATCCCTATTAAAATTTTCCAGTGTGAAAATCTGCTCTCTGTATTAGTCCAATGCGTTTGTAGATACAAGTATTGAGAGTGTTTAATGGAGAATGGAGATAAACAATTTGGCTTAAAAATCAGAAAACTGGCTTAGATTCATAGGTCTCTCTGATCATGTCTTGGCTACTGATATTCTGGATGACTTCAATAGCTCATTTCGTTTCTCTGCATCTGGAATACAGTTCTGCGTTCAGAGACATTGGAAAGAAACTTTGGATTCAACAATTGGTGGTAGAATTTTGTTGAGTTACGGAAGTAAGACTAGAAGGCCCCAGGGCAACAAACTAAAATGTGAAAAATCCAGCTGCTCAGAGGCTTGGCAGGCTGGAAAAAGATTTACTTCAATCATCAGAAACTTCTGGTTGTTTTCTTTCTCTCTCCAGGAAATTTTTTTTCCACCTTTTTTCTTTTAATTGTGAGACTACAGAAAACTTGAAAGACTAGTACAGTACCACCATCATTTACTCTCTGCACCATTTCTTTATATTTTGGCCCACTTGCATGCCTTCTCACACACAAATACTCTACACACATCCCACACTCAACCATTCACACAACACGTGCTACATGTGTGCATGTATGTGAGTGTGCGTGCGTGTGTGTGTGTGTGTGTGTGTGTGTGTGTGGTGGATTTGTCTGAAAGTTGTAGCATGCATCTCTTAAGCGCAAAGTCATCTGTCACATCACCATGCCTTTACGTTGACTTGGTGATATTATTTCATGGGAAGTTCTTGTGCACATCTTCCCACCCACCTTCCGAGCGTCTTCTGTGGACTTCTCTTTTCCTTCTCCAGGTTGAGGCAAAACCCACACCTTGTATTTGGCTGTCTGGTCATGTCAGCTCATGTCATGTCTCTCAAGTTTCAAACCTAAAACAACTTCCTGCCACTTTTTATCTGTCCCGACTCTGACATATTTAAAGACATCAGGCCAGTCCTTTTTTGGGATGTCCCACCATCTGGATTTCTCCTGCTGTTTTCCTCAGGTGAAGTGTGTGTGGCAAGACGGTTTCCCAAAGGGTGTGTACTTTGCATTACATCCCATCAGCAGCACAGAACATCAGCTCATCCAGTGGTGTTTGTGCTCTCCACTAGCTTCATACCTGATGAAGTCTCTCCCTTGTGAGTTTCATACTCAACGTGTAGTCGCTTCTGTTTTAAGGCTGCCTCTCCCTTATGTAATTAGTAACTAAGAGGTGGGTACTGCTTTGAGACCATGTCAGTATCCTGTTCTGCAACAGTCTTTTTAAGGATTCGTTTATATTTCTCGCCAAATAAATAATTGCATTTCTGGTTTCCAAAAACAGAAAGATTTATAATTCTATTTTTTGCTTACATTTACCATTTAGCATTCTTCTTTAAAGAAGAGTTTGAGCAGAACAAACCCTTTTAAATCAGCTCCTACATAGTTTTGATATGTCCACATTGGTCTTTGAGTCCTTGCTTTTTGGCACAGATGTTTACGGTTCATTTCTATTTACCAAACCCTAGGATCTGGCTGTTAGGTGTAGGCATAAACATTACTACAGATGTCTTTCCTTCTAGACAATTTTAGTACGTGGTAGGATAGTATGTGTATGTGTATGCATTCATGAATTTATCTGTATAACGTCAAGAATACCATAGAATTCACTATTTTTCCACATTCAGTATTCATATCTACCTTTTCTCATAGTGAGAACCCACATTACCATAAACATCAATGTATTAATTTATTTCTTTTATCCCATAGTACACACACATAGTACATTCAAAAGAATTTGAAATTGACTAAAACTCAAACTCTTGCAAACAACAAACTTATGAGCAGAATTCAACATAGTGTTAAGTATTAACACAGGATTTATGTTAATATTTCTAGACAGTGTTTGCTAAATGATTCATGGTATGTAATTGGCATATGTTGTTAATTGAGTTTGACAAGTGAAACAATGCCTAATTTAAGCTTGGAGAAACTGTATATGCTTCAGATCCTGAGTAATGTCCAATATACACCTACAACAGCAGCACCAGGAAACAGTTTGACTCATAAACAGCTGAGAAGGCAGTAAATAGAATAAAAAGCAATCTTTGTGTAAGTGCTTATTGGATGTTGGAAAGTGTCTAAGGGATAGCATCTGTGGAGAGGAAGAGCTTGGCCAAGACAGCCCCTGTATCAATATATCAGACTATAAATAACAGAGGAGTGCTAACTTAAATTCTCACTAAGAACTGGTGAAAACAAACACCTAAACAACCACCCTATTTCTACGACTGAGCTCATAGAGTCAACTCTGTTTACTTATCTGTAGCTCTCCTTCCCTTGTCCAGGGTCCAAGGAGCCATAGCCAATCTCTGTCATCTCTGCTCCTCGCTGTCCTTGTCAGGGCTGCCTTGTGACCTCACTCATTATTACTTGTATAAAATCATGAATTTCTGCAATACAGTGTTTCTTCATTGGCTGTTACTAAGTCAGTTGTATTTTCCAATGAATTTTATGAAGGATCTACTTCTTGAATACAGCTTTTATCTCTTTTTGTGTATTCTTATAACCTTGCAACTTTCTTTGTCTTACTGATGTAGGAGGTGGACTGGACTCTGGAGGTGGGGCTCAGGCACTGGACCCAATTGAGGAGTAACTAAAATAAGGCTGGGCTGGAAACAGCTTTCCATATGACACATCCACCAGGGTGCCATGTCAGTTTACCATTGCCATAGCTTCTGCCCCTTTCCACAGCAACAACCTGGTGACCCTCTTCTAGAAATTTCTGCATAATCCACCCCATAAAGTTAAAGGTGGGTATAAATATGGCTGCAGTGCTGCCTCTGCGCCGCTACCCTGGCACACTGCCTATGGGGTAGCACTGCTGCTGCTGTCCATGGCTGCTTCCTTATACATTGCTTTTTAATACCACTGGCTTGCCTGGGCAAAGTCAAGAACCCTCCTCAGCTAAGCCCCAGTGGTGGGGCTCCGCTGTCCTGTGTCACTGCTACTATACCTAGTGAGTTTGTTCCTGCAATGGTGATTAAATCTATCTAGTCCTACCCAGGACCATCCTGCGAAGACTGACTTCTCAACAGTGAATGTAGGAAAATCCCTGTCCTTCAGAAGTATGTCCTCTGTCCACTGTTCTGTGTCACTGTGCTCAGCATCTTTCCTGGCTGGTAGCCTGATGTTTAACCCCTGTCATGCCAGCAATTCAGTGAGCTTTTTAATATTACACATGCAGTAGTTAGAGAACTTTAGATTCCAGTCTAATTGCCTATTTTAAATACTCTGCAATTTGAATCCCTGTGGTATTTCAGCTTTTGTTGTTGTTTTCACTATGGTTGGTAGGAAACACTGACATTTCACAAACTGTGCGATTTTCTAAGGAAAGGGTTATTGACAATTAGTTCAGATGAAATATGCATGATTACAGTAAATACACACATGATCTGGATGTAATATTTAGTGAAGTGAGTTGATTCCTAGTGCACTTAGTGAGGCTGTCACTGAAAGAAGCAGTCCTTCCATGGAGAAGCTCCCAGAGGAATGGATTCAAAGGGCTGTGAAGGCTGTGTCCTCTGGAACACGGGCATGCTTCTCTTTCTCTCTTTTGGCTTGTCATTGGCATGTGGAACCATTTGCATATATTCCCAACATTAAGCATGTTGGCAAATCTTTCCCTGTGAAGCAGGAGTGTGGGACATTTTAAAACCAGGTACATGTTTGGAGCAAATAGAACATAGGTCTTCCCAACCAAAGGCATTTGAAATATCCTTTCTTGAATTAACAGATAAAAATGCAACCATATGTAATCCATAGCATATTAAAGAAGTGTATAATATATATTAAATATACATGGTACGTAATTCATTCCTTCTTCTCTTCCTTCATTCCTCCCTTCTTTCCTTTGCAGATGAATTTTGGGCTTGGAACTTTGATTCTATGAATTTTGGGCTTGGAACTTTGATTCTATGGAGTTTTCATTTAGAGAAGAAGTCAAAGACTGATGTCTTTCTTTTGACAAACTTGGGAGTAAGAAATGGGAAATGTTTAATGAAAAGCTGAATAAAATCCTTAGGATCTGGGGTTTGCCTGCCCTGGTAGACACTCACACCTTAGTGATTTTCCGGATAACTTCACATACAACTATGCCTAAAGCCTGGTTCACAGCAACAGGCAAAGAGAAAAGGGAACAGTGTTGTTGAGAAGACACCTGAGCGCTACAACAGTAACAACAGCTGGTGTTGGCAAAGGCACAGACCTCTCCTGGTCTGCGTTGTAAAGTGGCTGACTGGGCCATGTTTTCATCTCCAAAATGATAATCTCTTCTGTTCGCTCTCATTTAAAAGATTAGTTATTTGCTTTATAAATTAACCACTATGTGGCACAACTTTTTATTTATTAATTTATTTTGAGAGGGAGTCTTGCTCTGTTGCCCAGACTGTAATGCAGAGGTGCGATGTCAGCTCACTGCAACCCCCTGCCTCCCTGGTTCAAGCCATTCTTCTGCCTCAGCCTCCTAAGTAGCTGGGATTATAGGCACCTGCCACCATGACCCGCTAATTTTTGTATTTTTCATAGGCACGGGGTTTCTCCATGTTGGCCTGGCTGGTCTCGAACTTGATGTCATCGAGTGATCCACTCCCTTTGGCCTCCCAAAGTGCTGGAATTACAGGACTGAGCCATGAAGCCCAGCCCTCACCCTTCTATTTTTAAGCAAGGAATCTCAGTACTCATTCAAGAGTTGCACCTGACAGGGTTGTAAGAAACTGTTTAAATGAAAACTGCTCCCATTTTTTTCCTAAAACCACCCTCACCTCTGAGTGAGACTCTTGGTGCACGGGGAATATGGAGAAGCTGAGTGACGCCAAGCTCCTCACGGGTGCTGAAAGAGCAAACGCTTTGGAATCAAGAAATGTCCTACTCATAAGAATTCTGGAAAGTGTACAGTCAGGGCTGGGTAGCAAGACTAAGCCCCTCACATTGCCTTTTCACCCTTCTGGGCTAGTCAGTCGAGACTGGAGTGCAGATATCGTGACACCTGTGTCCTGAGTAATGCAAGAAATGACTCTAGTTCAGTCCCCAGTACAAGGTCAGACATATGCCAGGGGAAGGTGGCTGTTAGAGGCATGGAGCTCCACTTAGAATGTGAATGGTTTTCCTTTCCAGGAACTTGTAAAAATTGTTTTATGCTGCCAAAGTATTGTCTTGTGTAGATCTTCCAAAGTCCCAGAAGAAATTAGATAGATAGAAAACGCTACACTCCTCCTAAGTAAAATGAAGAAGTAAATAGGAGAAACAGATTATTCAAAGTGCTTTTAAAAATAGATTGTAATAGAGTTGACATATTTAGGTTGTTTCAAATGCTTGGTTGTATTACCATTTAAAATATCTTTAATTATAGATGTAATGATGTAATACATGCTTGCCTGCTTTCTTCATAAAATTAAAAAAAAAAATTCACTCTCTCACCCCCTCAGTTCGGTTCCCCAGAGTTAGTCACTTGTACACATTTCTCTGCTGAGTTCACTTGGGGATTATCATCATCAAGGAGCTAGACATTGATTTATCAACAGTAAAATATGCAAATTCACCCCCCACCTTGAAAAACTAATAATTCAGCATTCTCTGCCCCACATCTCTTCTCCCGGCCTGTTCCCATTGTTAGTTAATTTATGCATCCTTCTACCCATACTTCCGGGAGCTGCTGGGAAGCAGAAACAAACATGGTTCTTGCCTCCTTGGAACTTTCACTGGGGTGAGCTAGATTATAGTTGGTCTTCATTTCTTCATATAATAATGAAGTGCATTATTAACTTTGAACCATATACTTTAACTTTGATGTATTCAACAAAATTTGGTGGAACCTATCAACTAATCATGAGTCTATCCACTTTTTTCTCTCCTCCTAAATTCTGTCAGATGTACTAACAAAAGTCACATTGACAAGGTTTATAAGATTGTATTATGTGGCCAAGAAAGTATATCTGATGATTGGGTCCATGAGAAAGAAATTACATTCAGATGTTTCTCAGCCTGTACCGGTCATTAACAATGTTCCAAACCTCAAAATTTATAGGAGAGATCAGTTACTAAAAATCCTACCATATTTTAGTTTGTTTCATATTTGGTTCATATTCATGCCTTACTATTACAGATCTACTTCTCTCAGAGATATTGATTTTTATTTTTCTTATTGATGGAGGAAACATATGCCTTTATGTTACAATTAATAATATTTGGCCGGGCGTGGTGGCTTGTGCCTGTAATCCCAGAACTTTAGGAGGCTAAGGCAGGCAGATCACCTGAGGCCAGGAGTTTGAGACCAGCCTGGTCAACAAGGTGAAAACCCATCCCTACTAAATGTGCGAGAATTAGCTGGGTGGTGGTGTGCTCCCAGCTACTTGGGGAGGCTGAGGCAGGAGAATTGCTTGAACCCGGGAGGTGGAGGCTGCAGTGAGCTGAGATCACACCATTGCACTCCAGCCTGGACAACAAGAGTGAGGTTCCATCTTAAAAAAAAAAATATGTATATATATACACATCTATATATACACACACATATATATGTATATGTATATATACGTATATATATACACACATACATATATATATATATATATGTATATATATATAATCAGAATTTGTTCTCGTAGAATCTCCTTTCTCCTTGAAGGCATTAACTGTTAGTTTCACCCTTTATTTTGTTGTGATTTGGCTGTGTTTATAGCATTTCTCTCCAATTTGAAGGCACTGCTCTTCTAAGACTTGGCACTGCTATTGAGAAGGTGATTTCAATTCTGACATTTGTTTCATTTGTAGGTTTCAGGTGTTGTATTTCTTGTAAACCCTCTCAGATTTTCTATTCCAGTTAAGAGCCATACAATATGTCAAGAAGGGTTCTGTCTTCTTTTAGCTGCATACCCTTTGAGCTGTTTTGCTCTAATGGGTAATTAGTGCTTTTCACTTCCTTGTGATTTTAAAAACTATAGATACATGGGCTATGCCTCCATAGATTATGGCCAAAGAATTGGTATTCTTTGATGACATCAAAAATCAGAGCATGTGGCCAGATGGGAGAACCACTCCTTTTATCTTTATGGCCCAGAAAAATATCCTTATTTTTAAAATTATATTCTCCCCTCTCTGATTTCTGCCATCTTCTTTGAGGATGTCTATTAGAATTATTTTACTTCTTAATTTTGCATTTATTTAAAAAATTCTCTTTCATTGTATATTTTTGACTTTTTTCTCCCAATCTTAAAACATTTCTTGACTTTATTTTTTCAATCCCCACCCCTGAAAGTGTGGAACGTGGACCAGCAACATTGGTATCACACTGGGGGCTTGTTAGAAATGCTGAATCCCGGAGTCCACACCAGGCCTGCTGACCCAGGCTGCACTGCATTCTTCTTATTTATTTAATAATAACAAATCTCCTGGTAATCAGAGTCTGAGAAGGTCTGGTTCTTTGACTTATTCTTCTTTCATGTACCTTCTATTAAACAGTCCTTCTATTAATTTGATTATTTTTTATCATGTTTTAAATTTCCAGCAACTATTTCTTATTCGCTTACTGCTTTATTTTTATCTTCAAAACTTTTTTTTTGTAGATTTATCTTTCATTGCGAAGTGTAAAAATGACTTATTTTAAAAAGTTACCTTCTACTTGTTTTCAGGGTTAGTTGCCTTCTTCGTGCATCTTGGCTTTTCTTTTTCATGTTATTTACTTACCTCTAAAATCTGATGGTTCCTGCTTGTTTATTAATATGTGTGACCAAACAATATGTTATTTAGGATTGGAAGGTTACATAGATTCCCCGTTGCATTTTGTAGGTGTATACACACAAGCGTCTTGTACCAGAAATACACCAGTGGAATGTGTGTGTGTTCAGGCATCAGTAGACTTCCCTTGAGGAAGAACAGAGACTGTTCTAACGTTTTACCTGGATTAATTCATTCAACCCTTCCAACTACTCTTGAAGTAGATGCTTTTATTAGCCCATGATGGAGATGGGGAGAGCAGAGCACAAGACAAACAAACTGAGTCATGCAGTAAGTGGTAGAGCTGAGGTTCAAACCCAGGCAGCCTAGCTTCCCAGACTGGTCTTAATGGCTGCACTGCAGAAGGGCTCTCCTGTTTCAGAGTACTTTGAGCCCTTTGTGGACGGGCCTTGCTCTTTGGCTCTCACATCCACAGTACAGGGCTGCCATCATCCAAGAGGGTTGCAAGGCAGACCCTCTTGGAGCATCTTATGCTCTTTCAATAACAGTTCCCAGGATTCACAGCTACATAAAGGTGAGGAAGAGGAGGCAGCTGGCAGAGGCGTTTTACTGAGCATCTCATAAGGGACAGTGCTAAATACTGCCTGCCACTCTCTCCTGCTCTTTTAGGCCGGGTCCCTTCATTGTGAATACGAGCCTTTCTGGGCTCAGGTGGTCCACTGCCCTGGCAGTCCTCTGAGTGCTTGTTTCAATTTCTTGTCTCTGGAGTTTATTTGTTGATATCATCCTTTGTTTTTGTTTTTGTTTTTTTTCAAAAGTTAAAATGTAGCTAAGAGTTCTCCAGAAACTTAAACCTTTTTGGTGCAATTTTTGATAGATTGCCGTTATCAAGTTAGGGACTTCTATTCCTGATTTACTCTGTTGTTTTCTGTTTGCTTTAATATTAAAGATATGGGCTATTATTAAGTCATTGTGTCCATTTTATAAGAGATAATAAGTGCTTTTCCCTTTCAGTTTGTTCCTATGTTGAATTACATTTATGGGGATTTTTCAGATGATAAACCATCCTTGCATTCTTGAGATAAATCCTGATAATGTGGTATTATTCAGAATCTGTTTCATATATGTGCTCATAAGTGAAATGGAGTTTCATTCTCCTTTTCTTTTGTTGCTCCTGTTTTATTTTCAAACTAATTAAAACAAAAGTGAACAGGTTTTTTTCTTTTTTCCTTTGTTAAACATAAAAGAATTTGAATGTTCCTTGAGAGTTTGATGGAACTCACTTATAAAACCCTCTGAGCCTGTTTGTTGTTGTTGTTGTTGTTTTAACTATACTATTTTAGCTAATAAATACACTTTTTCTTTCAAGTTATGTATTTCTTTCCTGTATCAATTTTGGCTTTTTTTTTTACAAAAATATTCTTGGGAATTTATCAAGTCATTTAGAATATTGGGTGTGTTAGACAATAGCTTTTCCAGAAAACCTCTGCTTTATCAGCAGATATTTCTTTTTGCCGTATGATTTTGTTTGATTTATCTTTTTGATCAAGTGTGTCAAAGATTTGTCTACTTTATTAGTCATCAAAATTCTCATTTTTGTCCGTTTTCTATTTCTTAGCCTTTCATTTATTGAATTATTTTGTGTACTATTTCTTTCCTTCTCAAAACCTCTTTTACTAAGTGCTATGGCAAGGTTTCTGTCCTTCAGACTAAATTAAACCCTGACACAAAACGACACCCTTCAACACCATATTGCTTATAAGTCCAAAGCCAAGAAATCTTCATTTTGGCCAGGCATAGTGCCTCACGCCTGTCTCCTAGCATATTGGGAGGCCAAGCAGTGCAGATCACTTGAGGTCAGGAGTTCAAAACCAGCCTGGTCAACGTGGTGAAAACCCAACTCTACTAAAAATACAAAACTTAGCCAGGTGTGGTGGTGCACAACTGTAATCCTAGCTATTTGGGAGGCTGAGACAGGAGAATCGCTTGAACTCAGCAGGAGGAGGTTACAGTGAGCCAAGATTGCACCATTGCACTCCAGCCTGGGCAACAGAGCGAGACTCCATCTCAAAAAAAAACAAAACAAAACCAAAAAAAAGAAAGACAAAGAATTCTTCAGAAATCTTCAACTCACATGTTCCACTGCCAGGGTTTAGCCTAAAGCAGAAGGGGGATCTGGCTGGAGCAGCTGATCGATGTAGATGGCAGAGCATTATGTTGTTCCCATGTAGAGAAATGTCTGCATTCCATCTCTCGGACTCCTGTGGACCAATCTAGGTGGAACGTGTGTAAATTACCAAGCGGCTAATTCTGGCCCAACATAGGAGATTCATTTCTAATGATCAAATATGTCTATAAGGAATATAGGCCTATGGTAACATTTTAAATCTACATCCTAGGAGGTGTGGAAATGGAGACAGATGAGCCCTCTGCAAAGGGATGTTCAAAGAGAAATTTTTGGCCTCCACTATGGGTGGGAAGAGCTAGATGTTGTAGGCCGACGCTTGCAGTGCTGAAATGCTGCGACCTTGCCTGTAGTGCTGAATTGACGACGAAGCTGAAGCTGTGAAGTGGAAAACGCCGAAGCTTTTGTAGAGTACAGACAATAAGCTGCCTTGAGGATGTTTAGAAGCTTTGCTGTGCGTACTGTATTCAAGCTAGGAGGCTGCACACAGCTCCCTGTTTACCTGTTATCAACTTAAACTATATTTGTAGGAAAGCTGATGCCCTGCTGAATCAAGAAACTGACTGGATGTGGAAGCTGCTGGGGAACGGAAGATGGCTTTGGACATGTTTCTGCATATCAAATGAAGGGAGAAAATAGCTCTCAGTTGCTCCTATTTAAAATGTTTTATACTGCTATCTGCATGAGAAAAAATGTCCAAATGTCATTCTAATCTTACATAAACTAATCTTTCTTCTGTATGTTGGTGCCATGAGTTAAGAAACTGGCAAGCTAAAAAATAAAATCTATAATGAACTCATGATAAATTTGTTATCTGTTGAAGAGACAGCAGATTTTTCTCTTCTTATTCATTAATCAGAAGCAAACAACAACAACAAAAAAAGTGTAAAAATAAGCCTACCCAAAATTTCAGCTGCTGGCTTATGTAAAAGCTGCCAATATGATAAAGAAGAGAGCTGGCAACATGTGAGCAAGCAGTTTCCTATGTGGGTAATGCTGTTTAAACACGTATCTCCATAATGACATCCAACAGAAGTACGGGAAAACAATAAAAAATTTAATTCTTATAAGGTGACAAACGCAAGGCAGGCAGAAGCCGTGTGTGCTGTGCTTCCTTTTTCGGGCCGATCACAGGTATGACTAGAAATCTCTGGCCCACTGATCTGTTCTTAGCACAGAGGTTCACACTTGGCTCATCAGCCCATTGTATCCATATTGTTTATCCCTAGGCAGGAGATGTGCTTTGATGCCTTCATCTGACACCTACGTGATTCCTGTTTCCTCTGTAATTAGAAAAGTCAGTGTCTGCGAACTTCTTATTTTATAGTCTTGGTAAGTTTGTTCTTTCGGTGCTGGCAATGCCTGCTGCATTATTATTGGAGTCAAAAATGTAGGTGCTGTAAATAAAGTGCTTGTATATCTTCAAGAAGCAGAGCAAATCTGGATGTGTATAGCTGATTTTAATTTGGAAATCCAGTTAAAGCAAGAAGAAATGGGTGATATATCGCTAAATTTGAGAAGGAGTCTTAAAAAAATTCCTGCTGAGGTTTACCTGTGGTTTTCCTGGCACAAAGTAAGATTCTAAAATAAATAATTCTGGGGCCAAGAGAAAGCTGAATTTTGCCAAGAAAAATTACTTTGTGAATCCTTTTGTATCCCTTCCTCAAAAGAAATTGAGATTACTTTTGTAACGATGTTAGTTTTAATTAAGAAACAATGGGGCGAAGATGATCTCCAGCTGGACTCCATCTCGAAAAAAAAAAAAAAAAGGACAAGAGGTAATAAGTACTGGTGAGGATGTGGAGAAAAGGGAACCCTTGTACACTGTTGGTGGGAATGTAAACTGGTGTGACCATTACGGAGAAAAGCATGAAAGTTTCTCAAAAAATTAAAAATAGAACCGCCATATGACCCAGAGGCCTCACTTCTGGGTATGTATCCAAAGGATGCAAGCCAGCATGTCAAGGGATGTCTGTACTCCCACGTTCTTTGCCTCACTATTCACAGTAGCCAAGATAGGGACCAGCCTAAGTGTACCTTGACTGATGAATGAATAAAGAACACGTGTTATATTTATACACACAATGAGATACTATATGGCCTTTTAAAAGAAGTAAATCCTGTCATTTTTGACAACATGCATGAACCTGAAGGAAATAATGTTAGATAAAATGAGCCAGGCACAGATAAACAAATACTGCACAGTTTCAGTTATATGTGGAATCTAAAACCGCTGAAATCATAGAAGTAGAGGGTAAAATGCTGGTTGCCAGGGGTTGGAAGTTGGGGCTGTGTGTGGGGAGGTGTTGGTCAAAGGAAGCAAACTTTCAGGGAGTCAGGAGGAAAAAGAAATCTACTGCACAGCATGGTGACTATCGTTAATAACAGCGTATTGCATTCTTGAAAATCACTGAAGACTAGATATTCAGTGTTGTCACCACAAAAAAATAAGCATGTGAGGTAATGCACATATTATCTCAATTTAGCCATTCCACAAGTGATACATATTTCAAAACAACATTATACACATAAATATATATCATTTTTGTTGGTTTAAAAATAGTTATTTGTATTATACTTGCAATGCTAAGTTGGAGGTTGTTTCATAAAAGACATACAAGTATTTATACTTCAATTAAACATTTCAATGAAGTATTATCCTGTTGCCTCTTTTATGCCATGAATTACAATGAAAGCCATTAGAAGGGAATTTGTAAAATTAAAAATGCTAGAAGTCATTGGTGTTACATATTCATAGATTCTGAAGAACTGTTTCTCTAGAGAGGAGTATGCTTCTGTCAAAAGCTGACTTTCAATAAAATCAGTTTAACTTGTTTCAGTATAAAATTTAATTATGTTGAAAAGAAATTACAAGTCTAACAAAACTAGTCATGTAGAAAAAAAAAAAAACCCTACTTTTAAAAATATACCTTAGAATAACCGGAAATGCCCTAAATGGTCAAGGTCACTGGGTCTTCAAAAAAGACCTCTTAATACCTAGGTTGTACCTGACTGCCAGTGGCCAGAGGTGACTCCATGCGAACTTCAGCCTGAATCTAAAGGAAGTGTACGCTCAAATTCCAGTGATGTTAAAGTTGGAAATGGCATGGAAAAATGTATGTTAGCCTCAATTAATTTTCTTCTTCTTTTAAAACAAGTTTGTATAAGTACTGTTATCCAACACCCTCTCCTAAGCCCAAAGAGCTTTTATTAAAAGATATAGTACCTTTAAAAATGCATGGCTTCCGTGTGTGAAAATGTCAAGTGTAAGGGACTCCAGATTTTGTAGATTCGTCATGACGACAGAGTGTCAAGTGCACATCTCATTCTGCATCCATCCACCCGCTTCACTTGCTGCTTAAGTATTCCTGATGGAGAAACGCCACTCTCTCCCCTGAGCTTGCAAGGTTAAGTCCTTTTCAAGCCAACCTACTGAGGAATGAGTATTGGACACGTTAACCCTTAATTCTCCAAGTACGTGGAAGAAATGTCTTCCAGTCACTAAAAATCTGACTTTTACAGGGTAAGTAGGAATAATCTAGAAATTTTAGTGTAAGAGTAAAATATAGGAAGGAAGGATATTCTAGGTAAGGGACTCAGCTTGAATGCAGACATGACCTGAAAGGTTGTATGTAAGCACAGTAAGCTGCATATGAATGTTGAAGAAGGTGGCAAGAGACGTAGCTGGGAGCATAGGCGTGGGGTTTCTAGGAGTCCTAAGTAGCAGCTTGAGGTGCAGATAGCTTAGACTTTTCCTGGGCTCCAAAATCAGTTGAGTGCATCCCAACAGATGCCAAAACCACCATCAGCATGAAGGAATAAAATACAAGAACTTTTTTCTTTTTATTCATTTTTAATCTAAGTTAAATAGGAAAAATGCCTCACTTTGCTCATTTTAATATACAGGTTGGTACACCCACTCCCAGTTGCCTGAATATTTCAGATGGTCACAGGTGACCTTTGGGAAAAGTGGACATTCCTCTATGTCAGCATTGATTTGTCTACTCTAGCACATAGCAGGGTTTTGTAGTTGACATGATCCTGGCCAAGAATATCACCTCTTTTAAACTAAAGCAACTCTTAAAAAGTGAAACAGTACTGAAGACTACACTAAGGCACTTTGCCAGCCACATTAGCAAGCAAAAAAAGATGGACCGGCCCGGTGGCTCACGCCTTTAATCCCAGCACTTTGGGAGGCCGAGGCAGGTGGATCACGAAGTCAAAAGATTGAGACCATCCTGGTCAACAGGGTAAAACCCATCTCTACTAAAAATATAATGATTAGTTGGTTGTGGTGGATCATGCCTGTAATTCCAGCTACTCAGGAGGCTGAGGTAGAAGGACTGCTTGAACCCAGGAGGCAGAAGTTGCAGTGAGCTGAGGTTGTGCCACTGCACTCCAGCTTGGTGATAGAGTGAGACTCCATCTCATAAAAAAAATAAAAGAAAAAAAACAAGTGGTTTAATCAGATTTGACAAGAGTCAGGCACTATTTGAATTAAGAATTCACATCCACCACTGTTAACCATGAGCCTTGTCCTGAGGGAGTGTTGTGCAACGTGGTGCTGACTTTACAGTGTGAGGCTGAGACCATGAGTGAGGCTTTTACCGAGAAACCACCCAAAACTTGAAGACAAACTTTGGGGAAGTCATCAGTAATTCATAAAATTTCATAAGCATTAATGAGTACCATTGGAAGCTTTTCATTGTGAAAATGGCCATACTGCCTAAAGTAATTTATAGATTCAGTGCTATCCCCATCAAGCTACCATTGAACTTCACAGAACTGGAAAAAACACCTTAAACTTTATATGGAAACAAAAAAGAGCCTACATAGCCAAGACAATCCTAAGCAAAAAGAACAAAACTGGAGGCATCATGCTACCTGACTTCAAACTATACTTCAAGGCTACAGTCATCAAAATACCAAAACAGAGATGTAAACCAATGGAACAGAACAGAGACCTTGGAGGCAACGCCACACATCTGCAACCACCTGATCTTTAACAAACCTGACAAAAACAAGCAATGGGGAAAGGAGTCCCCATTTAATAAATGTTGTTGGGAAAACTGGCTAGTCATGTGCAGAAAGCTGAAACTGGACCCCTTCCTTACACCTTATACAAAAATTAACTCCAGATGGATTAAAGATGTAAACATAAGACCTAACACCATAAAAACTCTAGAAGAAAACATAGGCAATACCATTCAGGATGTAGGCATAGGCGAGGACTTCATGACTAAAACACCAAAAGCATTGGCAACAAAAACCAAAATAGACAAATGGGATCTAATTAAACCTAAGAGCTTCTGCACAGAAAAAGAAACAATCATTAGAGTGAACCGGCAACCAACAGAATGAGAAAAAATTTTTGCAGTCTACCCATCTGACAAAGACCTAATATCCAGAATCTACAAAGTACTTAAGAAATTTGCAAGAGAAAAACAAACAACCCTATCAAAAAGTGGGCAAAATATATGAACAGATACTTTACAAAAGAAGACATACATGAGGCCAACAAACATATGAAAAAATGCTCATCATCACTGGTCATCAGAGAAATGCAAATCAAAACCACATTGAGATACTACCTCATGCCAGTTAGAATGGCAATCATTAAAAAATCTGGAGACAACAGATGCTGGAGAGGATGTGGAGAAATAGGAACACTTTTACACTATTGGTGGGAGTGTAAATTAGTTCAACCATTGTGGAAAACAGTGTGGGGATTCCTCAAGGATCTAGAAATATAAATACCATTTGACCCAGCAATCCTGTTCCTGGGTATATACCCAAAGGACTATAAATCAATCTATTATAAAGACACATGCACATGTACGTTCATTGCAGCACTATTTATAATAGCAAAGACCTGAAACCAACCCAAATGTCCATCATTGATGGACTGTATAAAGAAAATATGGCACATGTACACCATGGAATACTATGCAGCCATTAAAAAGGATGAGTTCATGTCCTTTACAGGGACATGGATGAATCTGGAAACCATCATTCTCAGCAAACTGACACAAGAGCAGAAAACCAAACACAGCATGTTTTTGCTTACAAGTGTGTATTGAACAATGAGAGTGCATGGACACAGGGAGGGTAACATCACACACTGGGGCCTGTTGGGTGGAGTGGGTAGGGGAGAGATAGCAAGGGGTGGAGGTGTTGTGGAGGGGTAGCATTAGGAGAAATACCTAACACAGGTGACGGGGGGCGGGGGGGGGAGGCAGCAAACCACCATGACATGTATACCTGTGTAGCAATCCTGTAAGATCTGTGCATGTACCCCAGAACTTAAAGTATAATAATAAAGAAAAACTAGCAACCACATGTCAACATTACAATCCTCGCATTTATATCTACTCTTTAATTGTGTTTGTTTGCTTGTTTGAGACAGTCTTGCCCTGTCGCCCAGGCTGGAACGCAGTGGTGCAGTCTTGGCTCACTGCAACCTCTGCCTCCCTGTTCAAGTGATTCTCCTGCTTCAGCCTCCTGAGTAGCTGGGCTTACAGGCACGCACTGCCGTGCCGGCTAATTTTTCATATTTTCAGTAGAGACGAAGTTTCACCATGCTGGTCAGGCTGGTCTTGAACTCCTGATGCCATGATCCACCCACTTTGGCCTCCCAAAGTGCTGGGATTACTGGCATGAGCCACCGCACAGGGCCTCTACTCTTAAATTCCAAGCAGTGTGTATTTTATGGTGTACTTAATCTCTTAGTAATGTGCATAAAATTTGTAAATAAACAAATAAGATATTTTACAGCTGTGTACTCGCATTTTTTACCAAAAAGTGTGCCTAGTCATAACTTGTGGAAACAACCATGCAAGTTAGAACCACTGGAGATTTTAGGCCGAAAAGTGAAATGGTTAGCATAGAGATAAGAGAATAAACATTACAACTATTTACAAAGCAAAATTTATTTTCTTCACCACCCATTATGGAAATTCTCCAAGCCGCATTGACTCACATTTGAATCCTGCCTCCACTGCTTGCTGTGTACATATTTTGGAAAATTACCTGAACTTTCTAAGCCTTAGGTCATCCATTTGTCAAATGAGTGTGTGAATCTTCTCTTACAGACTTTGGGACCGCTCATGTGGATGATGCATGTGACATGCTTGGCACACACTACACATAATATGTGTTTCAGCATAATAATTATTCTCTTAAATCGCATTTACATAAATGGTGCAGACACATTAGCTATATGTTGGAGACAATTTTAACTTTTTCCCTAAAAATAAAAAATCTTTGCTGCGGTGTGAGTCCTTTCTCATGTTCTGATAAAGACACACCTGAGACTGGGGAATTTATCAAGAAAAAGCAGTTAAATGGCCTCACAGTTCCACATGGCTCAGAGACCTCACAATCATGGTGGAAGTTAAAAAGAATCTTACATGGCAGCAGGCAAGAGAGAATGAGAACCAAGTGAAAGGGGTTTCTTGTAAAACCATCAGATCTCATGAGACTTATTCACTACCAAGAGTACAGTATGAGGTAAACTGTCCCCATGATTCAGTAATCTTCCACCAGGTCCCGCCTACAATATGTGGGAATTATGGGAGCTATAATTCAAGATGAGATTTGGGTAGGGGCACAGCCAAATCCCATCACCAGCTATACTAGGGTTAGTCATTGAAATAGGAACACCTTGTAAGTGAAACATACAATGTGAGTCAAATTTTCATCTGCTTTAAAATATCAATTAACAAGCTACATGGAAGAGGTTAGCTTATGTATTTTTATATGCTTGTACTTTTAAAACCATGCAAAATTGGATATGGATATAGAATTAAACATCAGTGATTTATAGCTAATTCTTAGAGTTTAGGGAGCAGAGTGAGGGCATTCTCAAAGGTGTTTGAAGTATATCCTAATCTGTGGTAAAACAAATCCTCATGTTCTGATCTGTTATTAATGCTCCAGAAGCACCAATCTTATAATCTATGCATGTATAGATATCTCTGTCATTACAGTTGGCAACATAGCTACCATCTTGCTAAGTTGTCCGATCCACATGTGAAAGAAGTGCTCCAAAGGAGGAAGTATGTTCCCCTGTATGGACACAGATTTCACTCTGTGCACGCCATCCCATCAAATAACTGAGACTTCCTCTGCAGATGGAGTGCTCATTAGGCACGGTGGGTGTGTGTCCAGGATCTTCTTTAACTTTATTCTCTCAACACTCCGAACTTAATATCACTGTCCTTATTTTACAGATGAGGAAACTGTGGCCCACTGAGGGAAATAAATTGTCCAAGATCTCAAAGCTATACAGGATACGAGGTAGCTTGGAGACCTATATCTGACCACCCCTAGAGCCCATGTTCTTGATACCAAACCACTCCTGTGCTAGAAGTTTTTTCTGGATATTTAGCTTGCATCAGTATACCTCCTTAAATCATGAGAAGTACAAAATGAATAAATACAGATATTTAGACAGGTATCAGAAACACTGCACAGGATTGTGAGTTAATCAGCAGATGTAAAATTATAGAATTCATTATGTTATTTAAATTAATAGATCAGAGATGGTAACTGCTGAAATCTCATAAAAATAAAATAATTCATCTCTCCATGTAAACTATAAAAACATTTAAATAACCTCTCAAAATATACGGTGTGCTGCATATCAGATTCAAAGCTAGCAAGTTCATTCTAGTCAGCTCCAAGCGAGCATTTACCTCTAATCGCCCTCCCCTCAAAGAGCAATAAGACAGAAACCCTGGGTTTCACAATCTGCTCATCTTGTTGATTTTTAGGGAGCGTCTGGGAGGTGTCGTACATCTATCTCATGAGGACTAACTTACCTCTGCAGTGGCATGCTTGTGACCAGGACTTATTTATTTCAAAATATGCTTGATCATCTCTAACTCTAGAAAAGTTAAATTCCTGTGTGGATGGAATTCACTTGCAGTAAGGACCCTGGAGAAAGTGGCTTACTCCACCAGCTTCGCCCAGCTTTCAGTCTTCTTCGTCTTCATCATAGTGTGAGTCTGTCTACCTACCACCTGTCCATCTGTGTGACTATCCTTGTACCCTCTAGCATCTATTTACCTGTCATGTTTGAATGAATACACACACATATTCATGATTAAAAATCTGGACTATACACAAAATAGAAGGCTTCATAATGTTTCTTTGAATAGAAAATGTCTAAATACATTAAACGATTAAAATTTCCCTCCTAAATTTTCATAGTTTATTTCAGGAATAGTTTTAAATGTGGGTGAACTATATTGTGGGACCCAACTTAAATTTTACCACAATTTGTTTTAAAGTGAGTTAAGACAAATAATGGAAAATTAAACAATGTTACTGAGAGAGCTTGACAATTCACAAATTCAGATCTTGCCATGGTAAGCATATGAATAGTCTTTCCAATCACATGAGAAACATCCAAAGCTCTTCAAATAAGGATACTTCCTCTCACCATGTCAGGGCTCTGCTGACATAGCTTTGCCTTTCCAAATTAAATTTACTTATTTATTTATTTACTAAGAGAGGGTCTTGCTATGTCACCCCAGCTGGAGTGCAGTGGGATAAGCACAGTTCCCTGCAGCCCCAACTTTCTGGGCCCAAGCAATCCTCCTGCCTCAGCCTCCCATGTAGCTGAGACCACAGATGCGTGCCGCCACACCCGGCTAACTTTTTAAAGTAGAGATGGGATCTCGCTGTGTTGCCCAGGCTGGTTTTGAACCCCTGGGCTCGAGCAGTCCTGCCACCTCAGCTTCCCAGCGTGTTGGGCTTATAGGCATGAGCCACCACACCCAGCCACCTTTCCATATTTTCTTCCTGCAAACCCAGCTCACAGATAGGCACTGGGCCGCTTGTGCGTTCTTGACTTCCACCCCTTGCTCTGACCACTCAGTCAGTGTCTGTTTTCATCACGCCTTGATGTACTGCCTCGCTCAGACGAATGGAATCGATGCCCAGTGCTTGCCGAGCTTGACCCAGGCTTTCTTTGTCCCCTGTTCTGCATGCCCAAGGCACCTTGTCTTCTGACCGGTTCTGCACAGAGCGTAGTAGGTAACGTTTGAGCTTCATTGAATGTATTCATGTATCCATCCTTTCATTTATTCAGTGAACATCTATTCTGAGCTGCATGCGCCCAGCATGAGGTCAGGTGCAGAAGAAACAAGAAAGACCATGGCTTTGTACTCTGCTTTCAGGGAACCGCTGGCTGCTGGGAAGCATGGGTGCACAGTTATGGGGGGTTTAACACAAATGCCGCAGTGCTGCTCAAGAGATAGTTCTCATTATATATGTGCATGTTCTTCAGATGTGACTATTTCATCTAAATGTTTAGGGGGGTAAAGGAGAGAACAACTACCCCACACAGTGGCGGGCAGGTCCTTTTACAGTCAGATACATCTGTTTTGAGGTGAAATCTGTTAGAACCAAAGTAATGGACTAAATTATATAACTGGTCTGTGCCATTCTAACTATGGTATTTTTCTTAGAGAGAGGAGGGCACAAAGGGTGCTATGGGAGAATTCTGCTGGCAAGATGTTAAAGAGAAAAAAAATGAGTGCCCCTGTATTAGCAGTAATACACAGGGATCTGGGTACTGGTTTATAACCACAGGAGAAGAAAGTGCAGGAACTGCTGCCTCTGGGTTTCCTCTGCCCCATGAGGAGCCTGATGCTAGAGTTCCTGGTAGGAGCAAGGAAGAGGAAGTGCATCTAATAATTTGAAGATATTTACACCTTTGCTAGTCTGTTTCACAGCACAAAGGCATTAGTGGGAGTGACAGGAACAAGTTATAGACCATTTATTTAGGCTATCTGGGAGGATTTAATCTCACCTGGGTCATGGAGTTGCGTATTTTCTGGGAATTGGGGCTACTGTGATAGCCCTATCTGTAGGCCTGGCATCCAAAGATAAGAGTTTCAGTCCAGCTGGAATTAGAAGCAACAGAATTAGCTAGAATCGGGCCTGAAAACCTTTCGGTTCAAACTGTGAAATGCCTCTGGGGAGCAGTTCCAATCTGTCCTGACGGCGTTTGACTCTGAGAGCTAAGAGTGAGGCAGCCATTAGTAACATCAAGGGTGTTTCTACAGTGTGCACAGTAAATCCAGCCCTAGATGCGGCGGTTTCCACTTTTCATTGATCTTAAGGCTCCATCATAATGTGTCTCCAGAAGACTAATTTTCTACTTCATCAGCATCCAAATGTTTATTCTTTAAAAAAACCCACAAACATGTTTGAATAGCCAGTGATTTTAGTCTATGAGGTAGCTTTGTTCAGAAGTTGCTTGTTTATTTCACTTTGAAATATCAGCAATAGAAGTTATTAAAACATGAAACAGCAGATAAGGATGATACCAGTGTATTTCTTATTACATATACCTCATTAGCCCCTTAAACTGTGTATTTCAGACATATGGAGTATGACTCACTTATGTATATTTATTTACTAGGTAGTATCATAAGACCAAAACAATAATGCATGTAATTAATAGATTAGCAATAGGGTTTCAATAGGATGGGAACTCAATTGTGAATGGTTTAAAACAAATTTTTTTAGAATAATCACCTACTATAAATGTCACTTTGTCAAAACAAAATTTATTGCTTCAACTTTTGGTAGTAAACTTTTATTTTTAAATGAGGCTCTCTCTGTCACCAAGGCTGGAGTGCAGTGATGAAACCTCAGCTCACTGCAGCCTCCGCCTCCTGGGTTCAACGATTCTCCTGTGCCAGCCTCCCAAGTGCTGGGACTATAGGCATGCACCACCATGCCCGACTAATTTTGGGTATTTTTAGTAGAGATGACCATGTTGGACAGGCTGGTCTGGAACTCCTGATCTCAGGTGATCCACCTGCCTCAGCCTCTCAAAGTGCAGGGATTACAGGTGCGAGCCACTGCACCCAGCCTATTAATGGTACACTTATATGACCTTTTTCTTTTCTTTGTAAAAGTGTCTCTTTCTGTTGCCTAGGCTGGAGTGCAGTGGCCTAATCACAGCTCAGTACAACCTTGACCTCCTGGGCTAGCTTGAATTACAGGAGTATGCCCCCATGCCTGGCTAATATTTATAATTTTTGTAGACCTGGTGTCTTGCTTTATTGCCCAGGCTGGTCTTGAATTCCTGGGATTACAGGATTGAGTCACAGCATTTGCCTGCCCTTTTTCTTTCTACTCATAAAACTAAACAAAACAGTGCAACACAATATGATGGAGGTAGATGATTCAAATATAACCTGGATTCTCTGTTTCCAATCAAGGTGAATACCTTGACTGTCTGCCCTGTATGCTTTTAAAAAATCAGACTGTCAGTGCCTGCAGAGAGTTCAACTGTCCTTGCAATGTTCATTTTAATGAAAACATTGTTCAGTAAGAATTGCAAAGGATTTCTAGTAGGTCATAGGTCCCTACATAATGGGATCCCAATCCCAGACATATTCACACTTTCTACATGTTAATAATTCTATGCTGATGGTGATATTTGTAAGTCTGATGACTTTGATACTAAATCTTAGCTTAAGTGTTTAAAAGCCTTCTTAAACTAAATGGGAAAAGTATAAGCTCTCTTAGTAAACTGATTAATTCCATCTTCTTCCATTTTCAGCTCATTTCTGTCTGTTTGTAGGCAGTTATCTGATGTAAATAGCTATCATTTTATTACTAAAATGCATTCTCTAATCAGCACATTTTTAGATGTCATATAACTACAACATATAGTTAGATAATGCCCCCACCCATAACTTAAAGAAAATGTTTGTAATCATGTAACAGTAATATGCCTTAAAGGAAAAAAAGGATAGCAAGAGAAATAAATCTGTAACAAAATGGGATGGTATTTCTACCAACATATATATATTATGAATGACATTTCAAAAGGTCCCAAAAGAGCTAGCAAGGCTATTTAAAGTGAATCCACATGGTTGCTTAATCAAGAATCTTGTATTATAATGGCGAGTGTAAATAGCTGGAAAGCAATGAGGGACACACTTTTGTGCCATGAATTACCAAATAGAACTCAGACTGTGGCATCTGCCTTTTCATGTTCACCATGAATCATCAAATTCCATGGTAAATCTTAGGGTCTAGCATTTTCCAAACCTTAAGCACTAGAGAAAAGCATATTCACATTTCTGTCATTCTAGATAGGAAATGTCAGTTCAGATTACATTCTGCCTTTTTTGGCTTCATATTTTGTCTCAAACATTCTTCTACATCATTGCAAAGTTATCACGGCTCTTACAGTCAAAATATCCTGGTGTATTGCAATGAGGTACTTGGATACTTGCTATAGTTGTGTACACAGAAGCTTTTATAATTTTCTATATTTACAAAGAAAGAAAATCACTGGACTATAAGAAGAGAATATTAGGAGAAAACGTGGCTTCTCTATATTTAGTTCAATGGATAATATATATAGGTAAAACAAGTAAAATATAAGCAGAACCAGTGACCTCTTCAGTAATGTTATTGCCTAATTTATTTAGTTTTTTATTCTGGTCACTACTTTCGGCCACTAGGAAAACGTAGGGTGTGCTGACTGAGGTATAACAATTTTAAAATAAAATGTAAGCAAAAGTTAATAATAAACTTCAACTGGCCAACTATATGTTAGTGGTGTCTAAAATATAAATCCACTATCAGTTTTTATAACATTATGGTAACAATGTATGAAAAGTATGTGACGCCTAAACATGACTTATATTCTTTGTGATAATGGCCTCTCATACATGCACGCACACATACATACATAGACACACACACACAAATATTGGGTGGTTCTTCAGCATTTTTAGTTTGGCCTATGGAATCTAAGATGACATCACCTTATCTGCTTTAAAGAAAAATAAGTTTATTGACTTAATTTCCCTAACATTAAATTAAATCTTTAAGCGTACAGTTTAATAGCATATTCGTAGAGTTGTGTGATCATCAGCATCATCTAGTTTTAGAACACCGCCACAACTCCCTAAAGGAAAACCTGCCCCCATTAGCAGTCACTCGCCTTGCCTGTGCTCACTTCCCTCTTCCCCAAGTACCTGGCTACCATAAATTGACTTTGTCTCTCTGAATTTGCCTAATTTGGAGATTTATTTAAATGGGGACGTGTAATACATGGTCCTCTGTGACTGCCTTCTTTCACTTACGATGTTTATTTGCAGCCTCTGGTGCTTCATTCCTTTTTATTGCCAAATAATATTTCATTGTATGAATATAGTGCATTTTGCATATTCATCAGTTGATGGGCATTTGGGTTCTTTCAACTTCCTTGCTATTAGGAAAAAATGCTGCATTGACCCATCACGTACAAGTTTTTGTATGGACACAAATTTTCTTTTCTTTTGGATATACACCTAACAGTGAAGCCGCTAGAGCTATGGTGACGCTACTTTAAGGTATGCCAAACTCTTTAAAAGTGGCTGTACCAATTTCCCTTTTTACCAGTAATGAATGAGATTTACAATTTACCTATGTTCTTGACAGTGCCCATTATTCTTTTCTTGTTTGTTTTAAATTTTAGCCATATTTGGAGGTGTGGAGTGATGTCTCATAATTTTAATTTGTATTTCCCTAACGACTAATGATGCTGATCTTCTCTTCAAGTGTCTATTGGACCATTTGTGTAACTTCTTTGGAGAAACGTCTGTTCAGATTCTTTGCCCATTTTTAAAATTGAGTTATTTGTCCTCTCCTTGTTAAATCATAAATGTTTTTTATATATTCTGGAAACAAGTTCCTTATGAGATACGTGATTTGCACATATTTCCTTCCTCTAGATGGGGTATCTTTTTACTTTATTGATGATGAAGCACAGAAGTTGTAGTTCAATGTGTCTGTTGTCTTTGTTCACTCATGCTTTTGGTGTCAGATCTAAGTAACCATTCCCAAACCCAAGGTCACAAAGATTTATTCCTAAACTTTTTTCTAAGACTGTTAAGAGTTTTATCGCTTGCATTAGGCCTCTTGTTCATTTTGACTTAATTTTTCAAAATTGTACTTTAGGTTCTGGGGTACATGTGCAGATCATGCAGGATTGTTCCATAGGTACACACATGGCAATGTTTTTTCCTGCCTCCATTCCTCAGTCATCTGTGTCTGGCATTTTTCCCCCTGTTATCCCTCCCCAACCTCCCTACCCTTCATTATCCCTCACTTAGCCCCACCCCAACAGACCCCAGTGTGTGATGCTCCCCTCAGTGTGTCCATGTGTTCTCACTGTTCAACTTCCACCTATGAGTGAGAACTTGTGGTGTTTGATTTTCTGTTCTTGTGTCAGTTTTCTGAGAATGATGGTTTCCAGATTCATCCATGTCCCTACAAAGGACACAAACTCATCGTTTTTTATGGCTGCATAGTATTCCATGGTGTATTTATGCCACATTTTCCTTGTCCAATCTATCATTTATGGGCATTTGGGTTGGTTCCAGGTCTTTGCTATTGTAAACAGTGCCACAGTGAACATATGTGTGCATATGTCTTTATAACAGAACGATTTATAATCCTTTGGATATATACCCAGTAATGGGATTTCTGGGTCAAATGGAATATCTATTTCTAGGTCCTTGAGGAATTGCCACACTGTCTTCCACAATGGTTGAAATAATTTACACTCCCACCAACAGTATAAAAGTGTTCCTATTTCTCCCCATCTTCTCCAGCATCTGTTATCTACAGATTTTTTTTTTTTTTTTTTTTTTTGAGACGGAGTTTCGCTCTTGTTACCCAGGCTGGAGTGCAATGGCGCGATCTCGGCTCACCGCAACCTCCGCCTCCTGGGTTCAGGCAATTCTCCTGCCTCAGCCTCCTGAGTAGCTGGGATTACAGGCACGCACCACCATGCCCAGCTAATTTTTTGTATTTTTAGTAGAGACAGGGTTTCACCATGTTGACCAGGATGGTCTCGATCTCTTGACCTCGTGATCCACCCGCCTCGGCCTCCCAAAGTGCTGGGATTACAGGCGTGAGCTACCGCGCCCGGCCATTCTAACTGGTGTGAGATGGTATCTCAATGTGGTTTTGATTTGCATTTCTCTAATGACCAATGATGAGCATTTTTACATATGTTTGTTGGCCTCATATATGTCTTCATTTGAAAAGGGTCTGTTCATATCCTTTGCCCACTTTTGAATGGGTTTGCTTGTTTCTTGTAAATCTGTTTTAGTTCTTTGTGATTCTGGATATTAGCTCTTTGAAGAATACAACTAACAAAGGATTTAAAGGACCTTTTCAAGGAGAACTACAAACCACTATTTAAGGAAATAAGAGAGGACACCAGATGGAAAAACATTCCATGCTCATGGTTGGGAAGAATCAATATCATGAAAATGGCTATACTGCCCAAAGTAATTTATAGATTCTACACTATCCCCATCAAGCTACCATTGACCTTCTTCACAGAACTGGAAAAAACCACCTTAAAGTTCATACGGAACCAAAAGAGAGCCCACATAGCCAAGTCAATCCTAAGCAAAAAGAACAAAGCTGGAGGCATCACGCTACCTGACTTCAAACTATTCTACAAGGCTACAGTAATCAAAACAGCATGGTACTGGTACCAAAACAGAGTTATAGACCAATGGAACAGAACAGAGGCCTTGGAGGCAATGCCACACATCTATGACCATCTGATATTTGAGAACGCGGACAAAAACAAGCAATGGGGGAAGGATTCCCTGTTTAATTAATGGTGTTAAACTGGCTAGCCATATGCAGAAAGCTGAGGCTGGACCCCTTCCTTACACCTTATACAAAAATTAACTCCAGATGGATTAAAGATTTAAACATAAGAACTAACACCATAAAAACCCTAGAACAAAACCTAGGCAAAACCATTCAGGACATAGGAATGGGCAAGGACTTCATGACTAAAACACCAAAAGCATAGGCAACAAAAGCTGAAATAGACAAATGGGATCTCATTGAATTTCAGAGCTTCTGTACAGCAAAAGAAACAATCATTAGAGCAAACTGGCAACCAACAGAATGGGAAAAAATTTTTGCAGTCTACCCATTTGACTTAATTTTTATATGTAATACGAGTTGGAAGTCAGCTTCTTTCTTTTTGCTATCCCATTTACTTAGAGGATTATTTTTCCCCATTGAATCATCTTTTTATCCTGTTGAAAATGAATCAAATATTTGCTTGAACTTACTAAGGTATACCCTGGAGCTGGGCTTTTCTTCTTAGAAGTTTTGAAATTATTAATGCAATGTCTTTACTTGTTATGGATCTGTTCAGATTTGATATGTCATCTTGAGTGAGTTTGGTAGGTTGTGTCTTTCTTGGAATTTACCCATTTCATTTAGGTTATCTATTTGTTGGTATAATCTTATCTGCCTTTACCAGTGAATTATCAGCATCCAGATTCTAATCTCTTAGTTCATTTACTAAACAATACCCAAAATATTGACTAAATTTTTACCAAGCCAGTTTAATTTTTCCTAATAAATGCAATTCTCTTAAGGATTAGAAACGTATGACAACTATCTTGGAAAATTGGCAAACTATCCAGTAAATGTTAAAACTAGCTATCTGTTATTCGTTTGCTGCTTTCCAATGATTGAGGAAAACAATTTTTTTCTAGCTCCCCATTAATTCAGTAACTGCTGAGAGATAATAAGGATAATAAGGTCGTGGGATGACCCTAGATCTCACCCCTTTGGTCATCAGGTGCCCTTGGAATCCTTAGAAACTTTCAGGGATAATTAGCTTATTGAATCATAATATGGGTTCAGAATCAACTTAGACCATAGTCACTATTTTTTTTTTCTTTGCCCAATTCCTTTTTGAATTATGAGACTGTGGAGATTATTGTACCCTCTATAAAGGTCCTTGTGGATGTGGGACAGTGTTAGAAATTGGAGCCTATACTGGATTTCGTCCCTTGCATCCCCCAATTTTTCGGTCTCCTTCTATCTTTGTATTCCAATGCCTCCCTCTCAACCCAGTATTAATTAGTACTACTGGGTTTAGGAAGCTGGGATCTCCATGCTGTGTACACTCTATTTGCATTATTGTTGTTTAAAAATTACTTTATAAGCACCTTTAGTCCCCCCCACTCACCCACTTGAGGCAGAAATCATGCTTCCTTTCATAGGGAAGCACAGTGCCTAGCAGAGAGTAGGTGCTTGTTTCTGACCCAAATTAAAAATAAAATAAAATTCCAATCTCTGCCAACTCCAAATCTATTTTAATGAATTTCAGATGCGTATTTGATTTTTCTTTCTACTTCCTTTTTCTTAAGGGCATTCTCATGTTCTCACCTCTTTTATTAAAACTGGTTTTTAGGAAAGTTTTTGATACTATTTATATTGATACCTTAATGTAATTTTAGTCATCATATTACAACCAGGGGTATTTTCATTTGAAACATTTACTAGTATCATGGAATGAGAGTCTAGCCATACGTGAAAAAGGTAAGTGATGCTTACATTAAAACAAAAATAAAGCAAAACAAACCCTGACTCTACCTTGGGGGTGGATCTGTATTTTCTGGACCCCTGTCAGTGATGACTGGAGCCCTGGGCATCTGGGGATCTTAGAAATGAGGTCCCCAAATGAAATGAGTCAGGTGAATCATGCAATTGGGAACCTCTGTGGCAGATGATTTGCTTTTTAAAGTTCATTTTTCCTTGTATTTTCATATTTGTATTAATGTCTCAATTTAGACTTGAGTTTCCTTCATATAATTAATTGTTCTGCAATTTCATTCCACCAATATGAATTATGAGCCTGTTTTCTGCACAGCAGCAGACTAGTCACTGGGATTCAGACAGAAAAGGTCTGTTCTCTCAAGGGACTTACATTCTAACCAGAGGGAAAAAATGTCCTATAATTAATGCATCAATGACGTAGTTAAGATTGTGATAAATGCTACTAGGGAGAAGTAGTTTAAGAGCTGCTAGCATTCTCCTAGATGTGTCTGCAAAGGTGTCCTTTTCAATCTGCTCAACCACATTTTCCTCTAATGTATTCCAGCTTCTCCTTGAGATGCTAATCTTTGTCCAGGGATTTAGTTTTAATCCCCAGTACCTGATTTTGGCTGGCTGTGGGTTTATCTGTTGATAAATACAGAGAAACATCAACACATTTTTAAGCGTTGTGTTTGGTATCGTTTTGCTCATCCATCTCTTCCTCCTGTTTCTCTCTATTGGTGAAAAAGGTGTTACTTCAGAATGTGTTTGTGTGTCACAGTTGTCTACACTCTCAAACTACCTGTTTGTTTCCTCTTTTGCTTACACTCCTTGTCTTCTTTGCTTTAGAAACAATAAACCTGATAACATCAAGTCCACTCATGTCCTCAGAGACTCTAAGATTTGAGAGATGCCCAGACTAATGAATTCATTAAAAATTTAAGATAGTTGAGTGCCAATTGGAATGCCAGCATTGTTATCATTAAAGAAATGCTCCCTAAAGAATCATTTGTTCATAGGATAATGAAAGAGTATAATTTTTATTAAAAGAAAAGGGCATTAGTTCACTAATTGTGAGCTCTTCTCTGCTTATTTGTTGTGTGACTATTAAAATTCTCATGGGCCCCCTTCTGCTGGCCCTTTAGCCCTAGAACCTGCAGGTGATGGGGGGTGGCTACCAAGAAGGAACAGAGGTCTCTGGTGAGGAGTCTGGGTGGTCCAGCCCTGAGCACCGGCCTGACCTCCTGCTGCCCCATAACTCCCTCTTCATTTCCACTTATTCACTTACCCTCATTTAGAGCCATTTGCAGAGATTTAGAAAGATTTACAGTAATGAATGGATTCCTATATAAAGATTATTTTTATACTTTTTGCAGCAAAAGGAAATTGTAATATTTGTACAGTGTTCAAGTGAATAAAAACCATGCCTAAAAAAATAACATAAAAATAAAAGTAAAATAAAATAAAAATTTTCAAAGTAACATAAGGAGTTCTATGGGGAAATTTCAGAGCCTTGCAAAGGAAACATTAGGGGGACTAATAGAATGGCAAGTCTTTCTCATAGGTGCTGTTACGTGTCTTCATCAGAACAGTCTTGATGCTTTATGTTGCTTCCCCTGCCACTTTTATTTAACAATAAAATCTCTCAGTTCTGAGAACAAAAGTGCTTTTAAAACATAGGTAAACTTCTGTCATAAAAATATTCTTTGCTGCAGGGAGTGGTGGTGAGAACAGTAAAATGGAACCTGCCTTGCACTAACTGACCCAACTACCCACCTGATTTGGAAAGAGTAACCCTCACGAATTCTTATTTTATTGGAATTTGACTAACTTCAGAATAAATGAATAATATCTTTACTCCTCTCTCTCACAGTTGGTAAGCATAGTTCATACCAAGGTTTTCTCTGACATTAAGTTTGAAACAAAATTATAATTGGTCTCACCATTAACTGGATTCCCTTAGTGTGTTATGCATTTCCTTGTCAAACCGAATAGTCCAAAACTATTTTCAGTGTTTCAGTAACTGAATGACTAAATATGTATTGCTTATATGAAATAATATTGAGGTTGAAGACTATGCATTAGTATAAAATAATAAGTTGATAATACTCGTGAGGTTAGAAGATCTATAATATAATTATACTTTTAATTTCAACTCATTTTGGGGGGCACAGAGGTAGTTCTTTACCTTTCACCTCCATTTATGCAACATGATGGGATTTAATCTAGAATTATACTAATTTCTTTATACAGGCTTACATGGAGGTTTTTTTTTAAGCCTGTCTCCTATGTCCCATTTGGGTTTTTCCTCTGAGACATCTGTTTCTCTGTTTCCACTGTCCGACTACATGAGGAGTGAGTCTCTCTGGTTGTGTATGTGTAGTGGTAGAAAACTGATCAACTAGTCTGTATTAATATAACAGTGGGTCATAATGGAATAACAGGTCACTTTACACTTTTTTGTTTGAATTGGATTTTGTAGACTCTGCCTTCACAGTAAGTGAAGTTCAGGTTACTGGTAGTAATTCCAGGCTATTTGACAGTACAGAGATATGAACATTTTGTCCTGATTATGTCTTCTGTATTTTCGTTACCCATTTTATAATTGAACTTAGCTTGCATCATAATTGCCTTATAACTGAAGTTTGTGTGGGTATTTTTTAAACACACACTATAGAGATGCCACACTGCCTGTAACTATAGTACACTCTTAGAAACACAGTGTATAGGAACATTTACTAATGTATACTTTCGTTGGGTATAGCACTAGTGTAAATTATGTTTGTAAAAACATAAATAACCCACGGATCTCTCAGATCATCTGCATAGCTCTGGCAATAGTATAACCCAGTTGTTTCATTACATTCATATATCTATTTATGATTATTTTTGAACCCCTGTATAAGTCCTGTTCTTAATATCCAAATAGTACTAGATGATATAATTTGTCAGAATTTTCTACATATAGGGAAACTTACTTCCCACAGCCTTATTGAAAGGAACCAGCATTCTTATAGAAAGAATTCAGCATCTGAATTCATCAGAATTCATGAATTCTTGAACTTGTTCTGGACCCATAGAGGCAGCCTCTTCTGAGGCTACCTGAACGGATGCTGACTCCATGGAATGGCCTTTTCAATGCGTGAGTGGATGTAGGTTGCAAATATTAAGTCAAATTGGAAGACATTATAGAATTTGGCTTTAGAGTACACGTTGGTTTGGTGCAAAAGTAACTGCTATTGCTTTTTTTTTTTTTTTTTTTTTTGAGATGGAGTCTCACTTTGTCACTCAGGCTGGAGTGCAGTGGCACAGTCTCGGCTCACTGAAACCTCTACTTCTGGGGTTCAAGCCATTCTCCGGCCTCAGCTTCCTGAATAGCTGGGGCTATAGTCATGTGCCACCATGCCCAGCTAATTTTTTTGTATTTTTAGTAGAGACGGGGTTTCACCATGTTAACCAGGATGGACTCGATCTCCGGACCTTGTGATCTGCCTGCCTCAGCCTCTCAAAGTGCTGGGATTACAGGCGTGAGCCACTGTGCTTGGCCACTATTGCTTTTAATGTTTAAAATCTTTTGCACCAACCTAATATTATATTTTAAATTTGGAAAGAAAAACTATGACCTAACACTATTTTCGATAATATGGATATAATGCATTTAATAGTTCTTAACTTTGTCAAAAACTAAATCAAATAATATCATAATTATAATTTCTATTCTTATGAGAATGCTGTATATATTTTGGTTCTTTTAAAAATTATTTTTAAATTCTCAATTATAATCAAATTCTTAGTGTCCCTGGACAAATATTAATTCTAGTAACTATTTGTTCTTAACATTAAATTTTTGAAAAATGAAGAAATACTTTAATATTTTTTAAATGCTATCCATTCATATATATCCTTTTATATATATATGTGTCTGCAGGTATTTTTAGTTGAGTGTCAGAATTTCTTTAACCTGACATGTAAATCATTCCTAAGGTTAAAGAGAATTAAAGGTACTGTGGTTTGTCAAAATCTTTCTGGCATCAAGTTATTAACTGTGTAATGATAAGTGGATTGTGACTATATTTAATTCCCAAAAAGACAAGTTTAATCTCTGTGGAGGCGATTTGATGTTCTATTACTAGACAGGAGGACATATTTAGTTCATGATCAGAAAAAGAAATGATTTCTCTTTTCAGAAGTAAAATCCAAATTACAATAAAAGACATTATTCATGCAACACTAATAATATAGATTTTGTGCAAGATTCTCATGGTTTGGCTTAAAGAAAATGAAAACAGTACAGGCGCACCTCACCTTATTGCCTGTCACTTCATCGCCCTCCTCTGGTACTGCGTCTTTCACGAACTGAAGGTTTGCGGCACCTGATACTGAGCAGCAAGTCTGTCAGCAGCACCATTTTTCCACCAGCGTGTGCTCACCTCATGTCTCAGTATCGCATTTTGGAAATTCTCACAATGTTTTAAACCTTTGTGTCATTATTAATCTATTACGGTGATCGGGGAATCTTTCTTTTCAGTTCACGGTTCAGTCAGTTTATTTTTTGTCTTTCAAAAGTATATGGTGGGCGGATCACCCAAGGTCAGGAGTTCGAGACCAGCCTGGCCAATATGGCGAAACCCCATCTCTACTAAAAATACCAAAATGAGGTGGACGTGTTGGCAGGCACCTGCAATCCCAGCTACTTGGGAGGCTGAGGCAGGAGAATCACTTGAACCTGGGAGACAGAGGCTGCAGTGAGCCAAGATCATGCCACTGCATCCAGCCTGGGCGACAGCAAGGCTTTTTCTCAAAAAAAACCAAAACAATAGCTTTTTTTCTTCCTTTATACCGCAGAATAATTTTTTTTAAAAGAATGAAATGTGTTCTAATAATTTGCGGGTATGCTCAGTGATCTTTAGTGTTACTATTACAATAGTTTTAGAATGCCATGAACCACACCCATATGAGATGGTAGATGAAACTGATAAATACTGTGTGTGTTCTGACTGCTCCGGCGACCAGCACTTCCCACATCTCTCTCCCCCTCCTTGGGCTTTCTTATTTCCTCAGGCACAACAGCATTGAAATTAGACCAATTAGTTCTATGATGGCCTCTAAGTGTTCAAGTGAAAGGAAAAGTGGCATGTCTCTCATTTAAGTCAAAAGTTAGAAATGATTGAGCTCAGTGAGGAACGCATGTTGTAAGCTAATGTAGACCAAAGACTAGGCCTCTTGTGGTAAACATTTAGTCAAGTTGAGAATGCAAAGGAAAATTCCTTGAAGGAAATTAAAAGTGCTACTCCAGTGTACACAAAATGATAAGAAAGAAAAACAGCTTTATTGCTGATATGGAAGAAGTTTTAGTAGCCCTGACAGATGACCAAACCAGCTACATTGCCTTAAGCCGAAACCTAATCCAGAGCAAGGCTGTATTAATCCTTTCTCATGTTGCTGGTAAAGACATACCTGAGACTGGGCAATTTACAAATGAAAGGGGTTTAATGCATTTACAATTCCACATGGCTGGGGAAGCCTCACAATCATGGCAGAAGGTGAAGGCATGTCTCACATGGTGGCTGACAAGAGAAGAGAGCTTGTGCAGGGAAACTCCCCCTTATAAAACCATCTGATCTCATGAGACTCATTCACTATCAAGAGAGTAGCATGGGAAACACCACCACCATGATTCAATTACCCTCAACCAGGTTCCTCCCAGGATACTTGGGAATTCTGGGAGTTACAATTCAAGATGAGATTTGGGTGGGGACAGAGCCAAACCAAATCAAAGGTCTTTACCTTCTTCAATTTTATGAAGGCTAAGAGAGGAAGCTGAACAGGAAAAGTTTTCAGCTAGCAGAGGTAGATTCATGAGATTTAAGGAAAGATGCCATCTCCATCACAGTTCAAGTTCACGGTGAGTGCTGATGGAGAAGCTGCCGCAAGTTATCTAGAAGACCTAGCTAAGATCATTGATGAAAGTGGCCACAGTAAACTACAGATTTTCAGTGTAGAGGACACAGCCATCAATTGGAAGAAGATACCGTCTAGGACTTTCTTAGCTAGAGAGAAGTCAATGCCTGGCTTCAATACTTCAAAGAACAGGCTGACTCTTGGGGTAATGCAGTGGGTGACTTTTATTTGAAGCCAATGCTCATTTACCATTTTGAAAATCCTAGGACTCTTAGGATTATGTTAACTCTACTGTGCCTGTGCTCTGTAAATGGAACAACAAAGCCTAGATGACAGCACACCTGCTTATAGCATGGTTAACTGAACATTTTTAAGCTCACTGTTGAGACTCGCTGCTCAGGAAAAACATTCCTTTCACAACGTTATTTCTCATTGCCATCTCTGATGGAGATGTACAGGGAAATGAATGTTGTCTTCATGCCTGCTGAAACAATACCCATTCTGCAGTCCATGGATCAAGGAGTAATTTTGACTTTCAAGACTTATTATCTAAAAAAAACAAGTAATAATGCTATAGCTACCATTCTAGGTGCCATTACGAACATTCATAATTCATGGGTGGAGGTCAAAATATCAACATTAACATGAGTGGGAAAAAGTCAGTTAGTCAATTCTAACCCTCATGGTTGACTTTAAGGGATTCAAGACTTTAGTGAAGATGAGGGGAAAAAAGCAAGGCCAGTAGAATTAGAAGTAGAGCTTAAAGATGTGACTCAGTTTCTGCAATCTCATGATGAAACATGGATAGATGAGGAGTTGCTTCTTATAGAAGAACAAAGAAAGTGGTTTCTTGAGATGAAACCGACTCTTGGTGAAAGTGCTGTGAGCATTGTTGAAATGACAACACAGGATTTCAGATATTAAATAAACTTAGTTGATCAAGCAGCTGCGGCTTTTGAGAGGACTGACTCCAGTTTTGAAAGTTCTGCTGCTGTCAGACAGAATGGCATGCTACAGAGAAATCGTTCATGAAATGAAGAGCCCATGAGCGTGGCAAACTTCACTGTTGTCTTATTTTAAGAAATTGCCACATCCACCCCAGCTTTCAACAGCCATTACCGCTAACAGTCAGCAACCATCAGCATCTACACAGACCCGTCACTAGCAAAAAAGGTTATGACTTGAAGGCTCAGATGAGAGTTAATCTTTTTTAGCAATAAAGCATTTTTTAATTAAGACATGTATGTATATTCTTGTTTTAGACATAAAGCTATTGCATACTTAACAGACTACAAGATAGTTCAAGCATACTTTTTGTGTGCACTGGGAAACCTCAGCTTTGTGTAATTTGCTTTATTGTGATATCTGCTTTATTGCAGTGATCTGTAACTGAGCCCACAGTATCTCCAACTTATACCTGTAACTAACATTACAGTGTTTTAAAGGCAGAAAATAACTTTTCTTGTGTTTTGTTTGTGTTATCCTCACCAAAAAACTTACAGGATATTGAGAGCTGATATTATTTCTTTTTTACACATAAATGCTTTTTTCTGAGCATTGTAGAATTGAAATTACTTGCCCAAGGGTACAATTTTGTATATAAAGTAGTGAATCTTGAACTTAGGTACTTTCATTTGAAATTCCATAATTTCTTATTGCACTCTCTCTTTTGAAATCATCTCAATTCACCAGGTTCTAGTAAACACACAGGATGACAGTCATTATTCTGAATCTTCTTTTGAAACAGAGAAACTTTTGTTTCTATCAGTCTCTGCTGCTGGGGAAGAATCCTAAGGAAAAACAGTCAACAGAAAATTTCAAGCAGGAAAGCAAAATGTGACAACCTGGACCTTAAGATATATGTACTTGCAGTAGGCAATAGCACAGAACGGGTGAGGAATGTTTGATACAGTTGGGAATTCCTTTTTCCAAAAAACAGAACTTAAATGCAACATTATACTAACTCTAAATGCAGTATTCTCATTAAACATTCCTGAGACCTTCCGATTGAAAGACCCTAGAAAGTTAAAAAATTTTCTAAGCAGAGAAAGTTTCCGGGAAGATTCAAAATCACACATAACTCTGTGTTTCCGTATAGGTGTGCCGGTGGATTTATATGTCGCGGGTGACAATAAGGTGGGTGGAGAGAGGTGGGGAAGGAGGGAAGTGGGCGGATAAGAAAAGACTTCCTGAGCTGTGTTAGGGACCAGGGAGCATACAGTGTTCTGAAATGAGGGGCAACCGTAAGAGGGGTTTACGCAGGAGATCGGCAGGGTTTTGTTTTTCGTTGGAAATATTCCTCCGGCAGGTGTGTGAGTACATTTGAGGGAGCTGAGAGGGACAGCACGAAATTAATTAACAGTTATTGCCATCATCCAAAAGAGAGTATGAGGTGTCAAAATAAGATGCTGACCTTGGGTATAGAAAGGAAGACACAGATTTACAAATTACAAGAACAACAGCTATTTAGAGGTCAAGATTTGGAGAATAAGAATTTCCTGGCCGGGCGCGGTGGCTCACGCCTGTAATCCCAGCACTTTGGGAGGCCGAGGCGGCTGGATCATGAGGTCAAGAGATCGAGACCATTCTCGCCATGATGAAACCCCGCCTCTACTAAAAATACAAAAATTAGCCGGGTGTGGTGGCACGCGCCTGTGGCCCCAGCTACTCGGGAGGCTGAGGCGGAAGAATCGCTTGAACCCAGGAGGCGGAGGTTGCAGTGAGCCGAGATTGCGCCACTGCACTCCAGCCTGGCGACAGAGCAAGACTCCGTCTCAAAGAAAAAAAAAAAGAGGATTTCCTTTTGGGTTGGGCGACAGAGTATCTGCCTATTCTGTCTGTCGTGTTGCTAATCGTTCCCAAATATAGTTCTCACTTTTCCAAATAGATTGCTGGATTTCCTTGAGATCTCAGACTACAAATTCCTGTTCCGCTCTCCTTTCCACCGGACCTTGTTCGCTTAGAGCCATGCCGTTAGGGGCCATTGAGCTGTGAACAGCGGTTTCCAGCATCTGAAAAGGCTCGAGTGCTGAGCTTTGGGAATTTTATTTTAACTTTTCTATCTCCTTCATGACTGTCAGGCTATCAGCTGTCACTTCTTATGATTCCCAGAATGGCAACGTCTGATGACCTCAAAAGAGACTTGAGTCACCTGAGACTTGAGTCACGTAAGACTTTGTGATTTTGTGTGAAGACAGGCTGTAAAGAAGGGTCAGATCTATTAATTCAGATCTTGTCCTGATCTTTTTTTAAGTATTAATTTGTAATCTTTCTTAGTAACCCTATTCTTTTCATTTAATGGTTCCCATTTGGAATGTCCCTATCATATTCACATCAGCAAAACAAAAAGCCTTTAAAAGTTTATGGTCTATGGCACACATATTTATTTCCAATAAATTATTTATAGTTTTCTTGATAAATGCACTACAGCTCTCCTTTGCTTAGTCATTTTGGGGTAAAAGGCAGCCAAAGTGGGGCCCTGCAAAATTGGCCAGAAATGTGGCTTTATTATAAAACTTACAAATGTTTGATACTAAGTTCTAATTAAAACATTACTATTTTTCTTGACCTTAGGTTAAAGAATGGCAGATGTCATCTAAATTAGCTATAATTAAGTAGCATGATATTGAGGAAAGGGTTCCTTAAACTGGAGCACAATTTGGGACAAAAAGCAAGCTCTGTGCTTCCCTTTGCTTTTTGATTGCCGAGTGATATCACAATCACTAATACTTCTGTGAATAAATGTATTAATATGGCATGTATCAGGATTGAGTATGAACATGCCTCAGCTGTCAGACTGATTTCAAGAAGCATAATCAGATGTTTTAAACTATGGAACACACCTGAGCAATGCGTCCATGCAGTGAAGTCATGAGAAGTTAAAACTGAACAAGGAGAGGACGTTGAATTTCTTCAGATGCTGAGAACCCATGATCTGCTGTCTGATGCCATATATATTTTTAATGAAGCCAATTTGAGGTGTTAACATAAAAGACCCAAAGGTTTCTGGAAGATCAGATTTCAACTTACCAGAGACCTATGTTTTAATAAATTGAAATCTGCTATATGCTAGTATGTGAATTAAATATGTATATATATTTTTATTTTTTGAGACAGAGTCCCGCTCTGTTGTCCAGGCTACAGTGCAGTGGTGTGATCTTGGCTCACTGCCACCTCCGCCTCCTGGGTTCAAGTGATTCTCCTGCTTCAGCCTCCCGAGTAGCTGGGATTACAGGCACATGTCACCATGTCTGACTAGCTTTTGTATTTTTAGTAGAGACAGGGTTTCTCCATGTTGTCCAGGCAGGTCTTGAACTCCCAACCTCAGGTGATCCACCCGCCTCAGCTTCCCAGAGTGCTGGGAGTACAGGCCTGAGCCACAGTGCGTGGCCATGAGTGAAAAACTAAACACTTTAAAGAATACTCTTAATTTTTTTCTTACGTAAACCATCGTGGATTTTTCATTTTTGTTAAAAATTAATCATTCATGGAATAGATAATATTAGTAGTTGGAGTGGTGGGATGGGCTATTTTGAAAGAATTCTCAGCTAATAGTCCGCAACCAATTTATAAGAGACATTCTCCAGGTCCCTCTATTTTACTTGCACTAATTTTGCTCTGTCAATGAAATGAACAGCGATTAAGTGGCAAACATGCTTGGGGTGGTACAAGTACAGTCATGCACTGCTGACCTGTGGTGGGATAGGTCCTAACAATGTGTTGTCAGGTGATTTCATCATAGCGTGCGCTTACACGCAGCTGATGCTGCAGCCCACTAGACACCTAGGCTCTGTGATCCATCTATTGCTCCGATGCTGTGAACATGGACAGCATGTTACTACATCGAATGTTGTAGGTAACAGTAACATAATGGTAACTATTTGTGAATCTAAAGATATGTAAACAGAAAAGGTACAATAAAAATTGGTATAAAGGATTTTTATTTTTAAAAGGTACCCCTATGCAGGAATGGAGCTTGCAGTACTCTCAGTTGCTCTGGGTGAGTCCGTGAGCGAGTTGTGTATGAATGGGAAGGCCTAGGACATTATTGTACACTGCTGCACACTTTATATGTACGTACACTCAGGCTACAATAAAATTTTTCTCCAATAATAAATTAATCTTAGCTTTGTGTAGCTTTCTTTTTCTTTCTTTCTTTTTTTTTTAATGAGACAAAGTCTCAATCTCAATCCTCAAGTGATCTGGCCACTTCGGCCTCCCATACTGGGATTAGAGGTGTGGGCCACCGCGCTAGGCCTGTTGTTTTATTTTTTCCTTTTCAATTTTTTTTGGTTAAAATAAAGACACAAACTTATAAATTAGCCTAGGCCATAAAAGGGTCAAGATCATCAATATGATCTTCCACCTCCACATGAGGTCCCCCGGAAGATCTCCGGGGCAAGGTCATGCATGGAGCTGTCATCTCCTAGGATAACTATGCTCTCTTCTGGATACCTCCTGAACGACCCGTCTGAGGCTACTTTGCAGTCCACGTTAAAAAACAGACATAATTATGAGTAGAAGAATATATCCTAAAATAATGCAAAACTATGATAAATATCTAAACCACTAATATAGTCATTTGCTGTCATTATCCAGTATTATGTGCTGTGCATGACTATGTGTGCTATACTTTTGTACAGCTGGTAGTGCAGTAGGTCTGTTTACACCTGCGTCACCACAAACAAGTGAGTAATGCATTTCGCTATGACATTATGATAACTAGGTGACAGGAGTTTTTCAGCCCCATTGAAATCTTATGAGACCACTGTGAGCGTGCTATGCGTTGTTGACCAAAATGTCACTATGTGGTGTGTAACGGTACCGTAAGGCCTCCCCGGCAGGGAATGGAAACAGATATCTGTGAGTTTGCAGCTGCTGGGATGAGGTTTGCTTTTCAGAGCAGTAGAATAGGCCAGTATTGAAGCCAATAGAAGATATAGGCAATGAAGGCACCCAAGCTAAAGAACAATGTGCGTGTTGGTCTAGCACGCAAAGGACTGTTGATATTTTCAGCTGTGCTCACAGGTAGCAGTTACTGTAGTTCACAGGGTCTTAACTGTACCCTTCCATCTTTTGAGCCAAGAGAAAAATGGATGTTGGATTACCAGCCTGCACGTCTGCTACGTTACTGGTGAAGGTAATCTGGGGAATTTGAGCACAGGTTTGCAGTCCCAGCAGCCTGCCCACCCCCCACCCTCCAGCTGAAGTGACACATGCGTCATGGACAGAGTGTGCGGATGGCGTTGTGCATGAGTGAGCGAGGGGGCTACTGAAGAAATGGGAGTTGCAGTTCTCTGAGCAAAGACAGGCATGTGAGGGAAGAAAGTTGTTCCCCTGAACGTATTTTTATCTAAGTTAAGAATGTCAGTGATTTATAACCAAGAGCTTATTTGTTCTCCAGCAACCATCTTTTCCACTTCATTTGATGAAATCCATGTACATAGCAGGAACACATTTTAAGAGAAGTGGTTTTATTAAGTCAAAAACATTGATCTAAAAGGAGGATAAATGATAAAATAATAAATTGGGGAAATTGTTGCAGAAACCTTGGAGAAACTGAAAACTCTTTCAGAATAAACCTTAGCTGGTTGAAATCAGTGCTAAGAACGCCCAGGTAACTGCAAATTTAGTTTGTTTTAATCTAAAGTTAAGACTTCTTCTTCTCTCTGATTAGATCATAAAGAAACAGGCCTAACTGATTGTTAGAGGTGATTGGACTTTGATTATAACACAATCGGATGAAAGAAAAGAGGAAGTAACAACAAGGCATCAGAATATCTTGAAGTGAAAAGACTCAGAGAGAAATTATAGACTAGAAAAGCAATGCAATGTTTATTAAACCAGACCATGTTAAAACAAAACAAACAAATTTAAAAATTGCAAAATATTTGTCTTTGCCAACATACTTGTCCGAGGACAAAGTGACTCTTCTTTTGGCCAAATTGTATTTGACTTTTTGGATTAAGAAGGCCTTCCTTGACTGGGCACGGTGGTTCATGCCTGTAATCCCATCAGTGGAGGCTGAAGCAGGTGGATCACTGGAGGTCAGGAGTTTGAGACCAGCCTGGCCAACATGGTAAAACCCTGTCTCTACTAAAAATACAAGAATCAGCTGGGTGTGGTGGCACATACCTGTAATCCCAGCTACCCAGGAGGCTGAGGCAGGAGAATTATTTGAGCCTGGGAGATGAAGGTTGCAGAGAGCCGAGGTCAGCCTAGGGGACAGAAGGAGACTCTGTCTCAAAACAAAACAAACAAAAAAGCTTTCCTCTTTTCATGTCTACAAACCCCAGGTCAGTAAGGGGTAAGAGTAAGAACCCCCACCCACGATGTAGACAGTCCAGTGAAAAGATGAGGATAAACGAACCTTATAAATACACAGTAGTGTCATTGTCTATGAGCTGTGAGCATGCTATCTGTCGTTGACCAAAATGCCATTATGTGGTGTGTAACGGTACTGTAGAGCTGCCCTAGAAGGGTCTGGAAACAGATATCAGTGAGTTTGCAGCCTGCTTGTTACATACATATTTACTGTTTCACTGGGGAGCCTAAGTTCTTTGCCCTTAGGACCCTTGAAAAGCTACTTTCCTTCTAGTCCCTGCTAAATCCTTATCTAGACAGCTTCTCACTTCAGTGCTTCATGCCTTTATCACCTGCACCACTCAAAAATGTTGAGATTTTATCCAGTGGTCAAGATAGCCCAGACTGATGATACATATTCATGGACAGTAAATTATGTGGAAGCAATAGAAAATTAAATACCGTGTGAACTTCTTACAATTTTAACCATATCCAATGTTATTTCTACCTTTCCCTTTCTTAAAAATAAACGTGGGTGATTGAGTTAAGTTTTAGTTGGGGATTTAGAGTACTATAATACAAACCAAAATGTGATGTGTTATTCATAAAGCTTAATTTTGAGAACTAAATAATAATATTTCTATGATGATAATGGTATCTGGGCATTCACTAGAAATCTAATAAACTTCTTATTTAATAAGCATAGTTGATTTTCAGTCATAATTATCAAGATATAAAACCAGCTGAGATAACTATGAATCTTTATATGATAATAAATGTTATTCAAACAGATTCACATGTCTTGAATTGAAATGAGTGCTGCCATCTCAACAGCTAGAAACATATTTTGCTGCCTGAAACTGCCTCTAATCTGAGCTACAGCAAACTTTCCTCCATGCAACAGCCAGATTATTTTTAGTAAAGGGAGCTTGAACAGATGAAGATAATCATATGGTTTCTCCTAAATTAAATCTGTTAAGAGTGCATTAATGTGAATCACCAGATCTGTAAGTCTTTATCGTCTCCATTGTTTACATTCTATGAAACGGAACAAGAAAAAATTACTGCTTTTTAAATCCTGCTATCCCTGTGATGTACCTACAGCAAAGCTGTCAACACATAGTAATATAATTGAAGCCATCTCGTGGCTCAGGAACAGTTTGATGACTGGGAGTTGTGAAGGGGAAACACGTCGTTAATGTTTCATTCCTTTAACGTGGCTGCACCCTGCATGGAGGGACTGGGTAAATAATGATGGTGATTGACTGTTTAGCAGACCTGCAGGTTAGTGGAGAAAACTCACTTCACTTACACTCATGGAAATTTTTCTTAAGAGATGTGACCTTTTTTCTTGTGATAATTTTCTCCATGGGGGGAAAATATGGTTTGAGTATTAGATTATGAAATGCTTGCTTTTTATAAAACCATATACTTTTTTGTATTGGAAGTGAATTATCTGTCAAATTATGTTTTAAAAGCTCTTGTAGAGGGCTGGGGGCAGGGCCTCAAGCCTATAATCCCAGAACTTTGAGAGGCCAAGGCCGGTAGATTGCTTGACCCCACGAGTTCCACACCAGCCTAGCCAACATGCTAAAACATTGTCTGCACAAAAAATATAAAAATTAGCTGGTGTGGTGGTGCACAGCTGGAGTCCCAGCTACTCAGTGGGCTGAGGTGGGAGGATCACTTGAGCCCAGGAACTTGAGGCTACAGTGAGCCGTATCATGCCACTGCACTCAAGCCTGGGCGATAGAGGAAGACCCTGACTCAGAAAATTAACAAAATCCCAAAAAAACCCAGAGCTATAGAGGAGGTAGTACTTGGGAAAATTTTCAAGACTAGCTGAGATGTTTTGTTTAGGCAGCCATTGAGTTAACGCTGCAGTACCGGGTAATCAATACAGGAGGAGAAGCTTGCTCTGGTTAATGCGGAGGCCAACAGCAGCCGCAGCATCATGTTTTAAGTTCTCTTTTACTTCAAAGTTGGCCCAGGTTTGGGGTTGTATAAAGTGAGGTAAGCCTGAGTCCACTTCTCTCTCCTATCAGACGGTTTCAAGATGACCTCTAGCTCCATTTGATTATTTACTAATATCTGTGTGACCTGTTTGTTGTAGCTCCAATGGGTTTTCACATTAATTAGCTCGTTTGTTATCTTATTTGACCCTGAGCTCTTTTGACCTGTACCCACATTATACAGACAAGATAGGCATGAAGAAGTTAAATCGATTAGCTGAACTTAGATCTTCTGAGTCTTTCTCTACTGAGTTCTTTGCGTGACCATATTGTTCTTCTACTATGGTTATTCTGCAGTACCCATTAACATTTATTGAGTATTCACTACGCATGTCGTATTTTGCTAACTACTTTATCTCATTTAACCATCAGTCCTGTCAGTTAGGTGCAATTGTTATTTTCACATTACATATAATAAAATTGATGTTCTGAGACACCCTCATCCTTACTTGGCTGGCAGTGGCCATTAGGTTAGAAGCCCAGTCATTCTGATACCAAAGCGCAAAACCACTATTTATCATCTTGGCATCCTCATTGCTTTGAAATCAGGAATGTGCATACTATTATATTTACTTGTATATTTTAATTGAATTGTATTATCAAGACTAGTGGTATGGATGGAGATATTTAGGGAATTACACTAATAGAAATGGACTGTTTATGGATTAATTGTCAGTATCTGAGAAATCATCTTGTTTGGGATCTATATTCCAAGAATCAGTCTCGGGGCTGGTGGAATTTGCTTCTATTCTCCATGTTCAGAATAGTTCTTATTCCCATGAAACCTTCTGATGTTACTCATTTCTCTGCTCTCAGGTTAAAACACAGCTCTCTCAGAAGTCGAGGTCTCTATCCTGCCAATCTACCCTCGAAGAATCTCAGTATTAATTGCCTGTTGAATCGCTTTTGTGCTCCTGAGTGCAAAAGTCTTTTTCAGTATTCCATTTCCGCAATTTGGCAAAATGTGTGCCACTTATTAGACGTTCATTATTATTTGTTGAAGGAATTAATGAATTGATGACTTAAAATTAGCAACAATGAACGCTTTTCAGAACTTTATGATAGTATGTGGTAGTGATTCAAAACACTAGGAGAAATGAAGAGTATCTTTGAGAAACTAGAGAAATTAAGTAAAATAGGTGAGTGCAGTGGCTTAAGCTTATAATCTTAGTACTTTGGGAGGCTGAGGCAGGCGGATCACTTGAAGTCAGGAGTTCAAGACCAGCCTGGCCAACAGGATAAAACCCTGTCTCTACTGAAAAAATACAAAAATCAATAGATGTGGTGCCATGTGTCTGTAATCCCAGCTACTTGGACCCTGTGGCAGGAGAATCGCTTGAACCTGGGTGGCGGAGGTTGCAGTGAGCCGAGATCATGCCACTGCACTCCAGCCTGGACGACAGCTTGAAACTCAATTAAAAAAAACAAAAACAAAAACAAAGAATAAATTCGGTAAAATAATTGTAAGCCACTTATAAATTCACAGATACTGTCTGCCCATGCCCGTGTCCAGATGGAAATTTAAGAGGGACCCTAACGGCCTGTCGTAGAACCAGCAGAAGTGCTGCTGTGGTATGGTTTATGTGTCTGTAAACTATATTCCATGAGATACATTTCTGTTTCATGATATTTGAATTATCTAAAGCCTTTCAGTAAAGAATATACTAGGGAGGTATTTTGGATACCAACAAAGGAAAGTCAAAATGGGCCACGTTGTCAGGAAGTGGGGAAAATGCGGGGAGCCGAGTGAGAAGAGAGCCGATGAAGAGGGGCTCATCCACTAGACGGTGTTTGCTGCCATCTGTGCCCCCATTTCCCAGACGAGGGCATGGGCAGCACCAAACACCTTCTTCATGGTGGCAGTGCTCAAGGGCACAAATATGGAACTACAAATGTAGAATATCATCCGGCGAAATGCCAGAGGAAAAGTTGACTAGATGTGCCGTTAGAATTCTTATCTTTAAATACCACCCTCTTTTGGGAAACCCGAGCTCTGTGATTGCTTCACTAATAAAACATGTTAGAAATGACACTCTGCCCATTTCCAGGCTCAGGCCTTAAGAAACTGAATGCTTCTACTTCCTCTCCCTTAGGATAGTGACTTTTAGAAAGCACCAACTGTGCTCTAGGGGAGCTGTGTCCAAGTCCTGGGCCAGCAGGAATGGCCTATTAGGAACCAGACTGCTCAGCAGAAGGTGAGCAGCAGGTGAGTGAGCAAGACTGCCTGAGCTCTGCCTCCTGTCAGATCAGAGGCAGTAAGAGATTGTCAGAGGAGGGGGAGCTCTATTGTGAACTGCTCATGCGGCGGATCTAGGTGGCACACTCCTTATGAGAATCTAATGCCTGATGATCTGAGTTGGAACAGTTTCATCCTGAAACCACCATGCCCCCTGGGTCCCTGGAAAAACTGTCTTCCATCAAACTTGTGCATGGTGACAATGACAGACAACTAAAATGGTGTTGGGTGCCACTGCTCTAGGTCACCCCTTCGTTAAGAAGAACTAAGGGCCCGGGATGGTGGCTCATGCCTGTACTCCCAGTACTTTGGGAGGCTGAGGCGGGCAGATCACGAGGTCAAGAGATCATGACCATCCTGGCCAATATGGTGAAACCCCATCCCTAATAAAAATACAAAAATTAGCTGGACATGGTGGCGTGCACCTGTAGTTCCAGCTACTCGGGAGGCTGAGGCAGGAGAATTGCTTGAACCCAGGAGGCGGAGATTGCAGGGAGCTGAGATTGCACCACTGCACTCCAGCCTGGCACCTGGCAACAAAGCAAGACTCCGTCTCAAAAAAAAAAAAAAGAAGAAGAAGAACTAAGACCACCAGCCCACTGACCTCAGCTTATATTCAGCATCCACCTGGCCATGCAAATGAGCCACTTTGAAAAGAAACCGTTCAGTCCCACTAAACCATCCAAGCTGACCCCACATAGAGCAGAGTCACACTTACCCCAGCTAGCTCAGCCCAGCCTTGTGATCAAACTTTTACTAAAATAGGAGTATATTTTCCAGGAAAAGCATGGACTTCAGTTGTTCCATTATACAATGAGGGAAGATCCTTGTTTGATGATTCACCAATCATATAAAATGGATACTCTTATGAAAATGCAATACTCGTATAATCATCAAGATATACCCAAATAGTTACATATTGATAACCCAGTGAATACTTGGGCATGGGGCCAGGGTTTTGTTGGGAAACTGTTCTGCAGTTACACATGAGCAAATCGTCAACACGTGACCCAGTAATGCATGTGTGGCTCAGAGCTCTATAGAGCACAGCTTTCACAGATTTTCACTGGGAATCAGGGTTGGCTTGTGGCATTTGAAAGCGATTTGCAGACAAACCTGTTTTATACAAATGCAGTGTGACACCATTGCCATTGCTTTTATTATGATCATTATTCTCTTGGAGACTGTCTAAAATTTACCAAATCATTTCTGCCTCTCTTGCATCCTGTACACCATATAAAAGCATTTTCAAATGAAGGATTTATTATTATTAATATAATATCAAAATCAGGAATGAAAAATATTAATAAGGACTAGACTAGGTGTTTTCTTAAGATCTTCTCTTATTGTTTTCCTTCTAATAATATTTGTTTTAAAAAATTTGTAAAGATAACATGGCTTACTTAGGATAAATTAATCCTTTTACTTAGACAGTAGACTTCTATTTCTTTCTACAGAATTAGTTGTAGTGAGACTTTTATTTAACTGTTTCCATAATATATTCATGCTCTAAGAAATCGTAGGGAATAAATTCAAGTTAGAAAGGAGTATATACATTCATTAAAGCAAAGCATGTTTCTGTTTTTATAACATGTTCTAATTTTTTCAAGTTTAACATGACAGAATAAACAGAAACTTGGTTTCTGGTTACATCTGGTATTTATTTCTTCATATCTCCTGGATTAGTTCATTTTCATGCTGCTGATAAAAACATACACAAGGCTGGGAACAGGAAGAGGTTTAATTGGACTTACAGTTCCACATGACTGGGGAAGCCTCAGAATCATGGCGAGAGGCAAAAGGCTCATCTTTACATGGTGATGGCAAGAAAAAATGAGGAAGAAGCAAAAGTGGAAACCCCTGATAAATCCATCAGATCTTGTGAGACTTATTCACTACCACGAGAATAGCACAGGAAAGACCAGCCCCTATGATTCAATTACCTCCTCTTGGGTCCCTCCCACAACACCAGGGAATTCTGGGAGATTCAATTCAAGTTGAGATTTGGGTGGGGTCACAGCCAAACCATATCATCTCCTAAACTATAAAATCACCTATTTGAAATTTTAAAAGGAGGATTCCAAGGAAGTGTTCAAATATTCATGTACCTAAACTGAAATATGTGTTTATATTTTTTAAAAATAGCCTGAGCACTTGGCAACTAATGTCGTATATTGAGTTTTCTTCTCTCAAACTTTAATTTTATGAAGGGTCTTTCTCCTAATCTGTTAAGTGGGGCAGGGACAGACATGAAAGCGACCACCCCCACTCCCCATGACCTCCCACCACCTCCTATACATGATTTTGTGAAACTGCTTTCTCTAACCAAGAAAATACAGCAAAAGTGATGTCACGTCCCTGACCATGCTGATTATGTTACTAAGCTTTCCCCTGAATGCGTTACATATGGCTGATTCAGGGAAGACTGGAGCAGACCCTCTCTTTGCCTGCCTGATGCAGTGAACTGCCAAGGTGAGGAAGCCCACATGGCAAGGAACAGCAGGAGGCCTCTAGCCAACAGGCAGCAGAAAGCCCTGGACCTTGTAATGACAGCCGCAAGGAAGTTAATTCTGCCAACAGCCTGAGAGAGCTTGGAAGCTAGTTTCTCTGTAATGGAGTCTCCAGGGAAGAGAGCAGCCCAGACAACATCTTGACTGGGCCTCATGAGACCCTGAGCAGAAGTCACGCAGAAACTGTGAGATCATAAAAGCATGTTATTTTAAGCCACTAAATTGTGGTCATTTGTTACACGGCAATAGAAAACAAATGCAGGGTATAACGTCTCATATGATTTCTAAGATAAATGAAACCGTGTACCTGGAAAAAGCTGTCGATAATAAAGCTTTTAAAAGAAAAACACCCACATAACTCAAGAAATAGCTAAAAGAAAAGCAGGTTATAAGCAAAGAGGCCGAAGGAATGTAAAGATATTGATATATATTCCAAAAATGTATGTCCATACATATTTCTTGAGGCAAAATCTTAACTTGGTGCCTGTTTTCATAATTAGTAAATTGAGTTACCAGTTTCCTACCCACCAGATAGGAAAGTGTCCACCACCCTGGCATGAAGCCTGTCTCTGAAGGACAGAGATACAGTTAGCAAGGACATCACTATATTTCAAGGTAAAACAGTAAATAAAAAATGCTTATTTGTTTGGCATGTATTTTTTAAAACTATGTCTGAAAAGTGAACAACACAGCAAACACTTTTACGATAAATTGACTTTGTTACTTTGTAAACATGTAGCCTTGGACATAACCGTAGCATCTTCAATCCTTAGTCTATCTGTAAAAAAGGTAATGGTGCTGCCTGCCTTGCTTTGTTTATAGGTCACTAAAGATGAGGTATGTATGATGTTAACTACAGCTTCCGGCAAGTGACATATATTCATTATACCATTGCTCTTTGTAGAAAGCTAAGTTTTCATGTGCATGTCACATGTAATCTGCTGAAGTAAGCATGGATTATAGATCATGTTTGGTAAAGATTTTCATCAAAATGATCCATGCTTTCTTAAAAGTTTGGGTTTTGTTGTTAACTTCTATAATTGTAAAAACTCATGAACTTACAATTAAGGTCTTATTCCCTGATGTATTATAAGTAATATTTTACTTTTGTCTTCCAGTAGGCTTGTTTGTCTTCCTACGCCAGCATCTTTATGTATGTGAAACAAAATTCTTGTTGTTTTTTTAGGTCATGGTAGAATATTGCTACAGTTTTGTGTGCTCCATTGATTTTTCCATTAAATCAAAGTTAATATAATTGTAATAACAGTGGCTATAGGATTTGACAGTGAATATCTTAAAACTTCAAAGTAACAGTGACTTATATAATGTGAGAGTTCAGTCTTTCTCTCATGTAGAAGTTTCGATAGGTGATTCAAGGTTGCTATGGCACTTCATGATGACAGGAACCCAGACTCTTTTTATATTGTTGCTCTACTGTGTATAACCTTGAACTTGTGATTCAAGATGCACTAGGTATTTTACAAAGAGGAGAGAAAAGAAAAGATGAAGAAAAGGCCAAGTGGTAGTTTCCACAGGATGCTTCTGTTATATTCCATCGATCACCGATTACTCACTTGGTTCAGGCAAGGGAAGCTGGGAGGTAGTCTTTTTTCTAGGGGCTCATATGCTCAGCTATAAATCAGAAATTTTATTACCATAAAAGAAGAGAGGAGACAACTGAAACCTTCTGCCACAACATAAAGAAAAAGATCTCTTTTCACCTGGATAATGTCATATGATTTGTTTCAGTGATTCAAGTATTTGAAGAATGTCTTAGTCCTTTTTGTGCTGCCATATCAGAATTCCTGGGGCTGGGTAACTTAAAAAGAACAGAAATCTATTATCACAGTTCTGAATCAAGGCCCCAGCAGGTGAAGGCCTGGTCTCTTTGCTTCTAAGATAACACCTTAAATGCTGTGCCCTCCAGAAGGGAGGAATGGTGTGTCCTCACATGGTCAAAGAGCAGTAGAAGGAGAGCCCACTCCTGCAAGCTCGTTTCTTAGGGGTATGTGTCCATTCATGCAGGTGGAACCTTTATGACTTAAACACTTTCCATTAGACCTGACCTCCTAACACTTCCATTTGGAACTGTTTCCAACACATGAATTTTACGGGACATAGCTAGACCATAGTAAAGAGTATAGTATATGTATTGTAATAAACATGTATGTTAGCCACAGCTAATATGTGTTTCCTAAAAAGAGAGAGAGAGAAAATAAGGATTTGTGTGATGGTTGATATTAGGTGTTGACTTGATTGGATTGAAGGATGCCTAGATAGCTGGTAAAGAATTGTTTCTAAGCATGTCTGTGAGGGTGTTGCCTGAGGATATTGAAATTTGAGTCATTGGACTGGGAAAAAACCCATCCTCAATGTGGGTGGCCACCATCCAATCTGCTGCCCCCATGGCTAGAACAAATGTCCACCAACATGTAGTATTATCATAGTGGCTAAGATGTGAAATCAAGTGAAATTGTATTTTGTGATTTTAACTTACATTTTCCTGATTATTTTTTCAGTTTATTTTATTTTATTTTACTTAAAGTTCTAGGGTACATGTGCAGATCTTGCAGGATTGTTACAGAGGTATACACATGCCATGGTTGTTTGCTGCCTCCATCCCCCCATCACCTACATTAAGTATTTCTCTTAATGTTATCCCTCCCCAACCTCCCCACCCCATGATATCCCTCCCCTAGACCCCCATCCCCCAACAGACCCCAGTGTGTGATGTTCCCCTCCCTGTGTCCAATGTGTTCTCATTGTTCAACACCCACTTATGAGTGAGAATATGTGGTGTTTGGTTTTCTGTTCTGTGTCAGTTTGCTGAGAATAATGGTTTCCAGATTCATCCATGTCCCTGCAAAGGACATGAGCTCATCTTTTTTTATGGCTGCATAGTATTCCGTGGTGTATATGTGCCATATTTTCCTTGTCCAGTCTATCATCTATGGGCATTTAGATTGGTTCCAAGTCTTTGCTGTTGTAAGCAGTGCCACAATGCACATACATGTGCATGTGTCTTTATAATAGATCGATTTATGGTCCTTTGGGTATATACCCAGTAATGAGATTGCTGGGTCAAATGGTATTTCTATTTCTAGATCCTTGAGGAATTGCCACACTGTCTTCCACAATGGTTGAACTAATTTACACTCCCACCAACGGTGTAAAAGCGTTTCTATTTCTTCACATCTTAGCCAGCATCTGCTGTCCTCAGATTTTTTTAATGATCACCATTCTAACTGGTATGAGATGGTATCTCAAAGTGGTTTTGATTTACATTTCTCTAATGACCAGTGATGATGAGTATTTTTCCATATGTTTGTTGGCTACATAAATGTCTTCTTTTGAAAAGTGTCTGTTCATATCTTTTGCCCACTTTTTGATGGGTTTTTCTTTTCTTGTAAATTTGTTTTAGTTCTTTGTAGGTTCTGGATATTAGCCCTTTGTCAGATGCATAGATTGCAAAAGTATTTTCTTCATCTGTTGGTTGCCAGTTGACTCTAATGAATGTTTCTTTTACTGTGCAGAAGCTCTTAAGTTTAATTAGATCCCATTTGTCTATTTTGGCTTTTGTTGCCATTGCTTTTGGTATTTTAGTCATGAAGTCCTTGCCTATGCCTATGTCCTGAATGGTATTGCCTAGGTTTTCTTCTAGGTTTTTATGGTGTTAGGTCTTATGTTTAAATCTTTAATCCATCTGGAGTTAATTTTTGTATATTGTGTAAGGAAGGGGTCCAGTTTCAGCTTTCTGCACATGACTAGCCAGTTTTCCCAACATCATTTCTTAAACAGGGAATCCTTTCCCCATTGCTTGTTTTGGTCAGATTTGTCAAAGATTAGATGGTTGTAGATGTGTGGCATTACTTCCAAGCCCTCTGTTCTGTTCCGTTTGTCTATATCTCTGTTTTGGTACCAGTACCATGCTGTTTTGATTACTGTCGCCTTGTAGTATAGTTTGAAGTCAGGTAGCATGATACCTCCAGCTTTGTTCTTTTTGCTTAGGATTGTCTTGTGGCTATGCGGGCTCTCTTTTGGTTCCATATGAAGTTTAAGGTGTTTTTTTTCCAGTTCTGTAAAGAAGGTCATTGGTACCTTGATGGGGATAGTGTAGAATCTATAAATTACTTTGGGAAGTATAGCCATTTTCACGATATTGATTCTTCCTAACCATGAGCATAGAATGTTTCTCCATCTGTTCGTGTCCTCTGTTATTTTGTTGAGCAATGGTTTGTAGTTCTCCTTTAAGAGGTCCTTTACGTCCTTTGTTAGTTGTATTACTAGGTATTTTATTTTCTTTGTAGCAATTGTGAATGGGAGTTTGCTCATGATTTGGCTCACTGTTTGTGTGTTACTGGTCTGTAGGAATGCTTGTGATTTTTGCACATTGATTTTGTATCCTGATATTTTGCTGAGGTTACTTATCTGTTTAAGGAGATTTTGGGCTGAGACGATGTGGTCTTCTAAATATACAATCATGCTGTCTGCAAATAGCCACAATTTGATTTCCTCCTTTCCTAATTGAATACCCTTTATTTCTTTTTCTTGCCCGATTGCTCTAGCTAGAACTTCTGAAATTATTCCAAACAATACAAAAAGAGGGAATCCTCCCTAACTCATTTTATGAGAAAAACATAATGCTGATACCAAAACCTGGAAGAGATACAACTGAAAAAGAAAATTTCAGGCCAATATCCATGAGAACATCGATGAAAAATTCTTCAATAAATTACTGGCTAACCGAATGCAACAGTACATCAAAAAGCTTATCCATTACGATCAAGTAGTCTTCATCCCAGGGATTCAATGCTGGTTCAACATATGCAATTCTATAAGCGTAATCCATCTCATAAACAGAACCAAAGGCAAAAACCACATGATCATCTCAATAGATGCAGAGAAGTCCTTCGACAAAATTCAACAGCCCTTTATGCTAAAAACTCTTAATAAACTAGGTATCAATGGAACATGTCTCAAAATAATAAAAGCTATTTATGACAAACCCACAGCCAATATCATATTGAATGGGCAAAAGCTAAAAGCATTCCTTTTGAAATCTGGCACTAGACAAGGGTGCCCTCTCTCAGCATTCCTATTCAGCATTTTTCTGATTATTAATGATGTTGACCATTGTTTTATGTAATTATTGGCCACTTATACATCTTGTTTTGCAAATAGTCTGTTCTGGTTTTTTGCTTATTTTTAACTGGTGTGCTTGCCTCTATATTACTAATGTGTTCTTTATGTTAGCTCTTTAAATGCTCTTAGATGACTTATTTGACAATTATATGTATTACTAATATTTTCCCAAGTCTGTGGTTTGTGTATTCATATTTATAGTGTTTTTGATGAGCTATAGTATTCATTGAAGTTCAATTTACACATTTCTTTATGTGGGGTCAGAGCCTTCTGTATCCTTATAAGAAAATTGTACCTGTTCCAAGGTTATGAAGATGCTCCCGTTTGTTTTCTGTATCGAGTGAGATATTTATATTCAATTGTTCAAGCAACACTTGCTACAGAGATTCTGTGTCTCTTACAGAATTTCCTTGTCAACATCTCAGTTCCTTACCCACTTTATTGAGGAATAATTTGTGTAAATAGACTTCCTCCATTTGAAGGGTACAATTTGAGGAGCTCTGATAAGTACGTAACAACATAAAGCTGCCACCACAGTCATGATAAAAAACATTTCCATAACCTCTAGATTTGTCTGCTAGGACTGCCATGACAAAATACTCCAGACTGGAAAGCTTAAGCAATAGAAATGTATTTTCTCACATTTCCAGCGTTTAGAAGTCTGAGATCAAGGCATGTCAGCCGGCTTGCTGTTTTCTGAGGCCCCTGTACTTGGCTTACACATGGCCACCTTCTCCCCACATTTTCACATATACAGAAGCCTTCCTTTGTGTGTGTCTCTGTCCTAATGTCCTCCATTTTTAAGGACATCAGTCATATTGGATTGGGACCTACCCTAATGACTTCATCTTAACTTAATTACCTCTCTCAAGACCCATCTCCAAATGCATCTACATTCTGAGGTACTAGGGGTTAGTACTTAAACATGAATTTTGAGAGGATGCAGTTCAGCCCATAACCCCCAAAATAACCCTTGTGTGTTTACGTAGCTCGTACCCACTCTGTGCTCTCGCCCTCAAGCAACCTCTGCATTTCGTATAAATGGAATCGTGCCAAGTATTCTGTTTCATGTTTGGCTTCTTTCACTCAGACCAATTTTGAGAATCATTAATGTTGCTCCATTTGTAGGTAAGAGGACACTGCTTATTCTTGAGTAGCAGTGCACCGAATAGGTATACCACGTTTTGTTTATCCATTTAGATAAAATGTTTCATAGATATGGGGATGCCCTCCAGATTGCATTTAGTATGAATAAAACTGTTAGGAGCACTTGCCTACAACATTCTGTGTGGATATATTTTCATTTATCTCACATGAATACCTAAGGGTACAATAACTTAATCATATGTTACTTATATGTTTACTTAAAAAAATGCGTCATAGATTTCTGAAATGGCTGTACCATTTTACATTTGCACAAGCAGTGTGTATATTACAGTTGTTTTACATCTGGCCAGTCTTTGATATGGGCATTTTCAAAAATCTTACTCATTTTCATGGGTGTGATCGATTCATTTGTAATACCATTTTTGTAGCTACTACATAAAGTCTACAAGAAAAGGGATTTTTCTCTCTTTTTTGTAACTGTAGTCTCAGGGTTTAAGAGCAACAATAAATATTTGGTGAGTGGATGAATATTTTGGTTTAATGAGTTTTTTTCTTTCTTTTCCCTGCTTACTATTTAGTGATTGCATTTTTTATGCCATGGCATGTGCTTAGCTTTGTGAGAGCATAGGAGCCTTCAATCAAATGGAGGCAGATGGGTGTTCAGAACAGTGTCCACCAGATGACTCAGGAAGACACATGCTGTAGAAGAGTTAGAAACAGCATGCCGTAGAAAGTGACATCACCTTGGGGGAGGGCTGTTAATAGGGAAATTAAGAAAAAGGAGGCATTCAGAAACCCACTGGGCTGCCAGATCCCCTGGAAATGGCCTCTTAGGGCTCAGCTTTTACTACACCAAAGATAACCATATTCAGGAAGTTCTTATTTGGAGAAATGAGAAATAATACTTGTAACAGTTGCCATTTTTTTAAGTCACTATGTGCCAGGCACCATGTAAAGGCATTTGTTGTGTTGCCTTTGCACACTGTTGTTTGCAGTTGTGTTGTTTCATTTAATCTTCATGCACACTCTGTGAAGTGGATATTTAATTCCTCACTTTTCAGATGAAGAGTACTAACTCGAGAGTGGGTACATGCAACTAGCTCGGGAACATATAGCTAGTCGTGGGTAGAAATGAAATTCAACAGGTTTTTGAACCTCAAAGCTCCTTTTTATCATTTTGTTGCAGACAGAGAGAGAAAAACATCAAGGGAGGACTCAAGCTTCTGAGTACAGCTGTTTTCAAGATAGTTCTGCTCTTGTATTATATCCTTAGGATGAATTACAAAATCATTTTAGTCTCTTACACTTAATTATATGGCTTAATGTTTGTGGATTATTCAAGAGAACATTTTAAATGCTTCATATTTGATGACAAGATGAGATAATAGGGCAGTATAGTTTAAGTAAAATTACTATTAAATAACTTTTTTAAAAAATTGTAAATGCCATGGTTTTCTAGTAGCATTTTGGGAAACAAAATTAGCAATTTATTTTAAGCATCAATGCATAGACCAACATAGGAAGAGGAGATTATAGCATTTATTTAGATAACTCAAGAAAAAAAATCATTTTGCTTTGTCAATCCGATGAATACTTCGATATGAATTAGCCAGTTACATATTTTAACATTCCACTTTGTTGGGTATTGAAAGACATAGCCGAAATGGCTTTTGGATTATTAGTACTAGAAGTTTTGAAAATAAATTTAAAACCCACATTTTATAGATTTTATCAAGGCTTTCCCTCTGTTGCACCATTTTTCTGTATTTCTGACTTACATGCATCATACAGATGTGTTTAGATAATATTTGATTCATGTTTTTGTATAGATAGTAACATTAGTCAGGACCAATCCTCAAATGCCGTCTCTAGTTGTTCCTTTCCACTTACTGATGCAAACAGTTTCTTGAATCTGAGGATTCAGATGCTGCCTCTCTGTCAGTGTTTTCTCAGAATCCTCAGGTCAACAGCACTCAGGGTTTCATTGTAATTTTTCACTTGAGACCCAGGACATACCTACTCATACAGATAAGTGTGATTATATGTTAGCCGCTACAATATTAAAAATGAAAGAGTGCTTTTCACTGTGAGTTTGGAAAATTTTATTTGCTATAGATCAGAGGTTGGCAAGCTTTTTCAATAAAGGGCCCAAAAGTAAATATGGTAGGCTGTACGCGTCATGAGGTCTGTGTTGCAATGGCTCATTGTGGCATGCAAGCAACCATACTATATGTGGCTATACGCCAATAAAACTTTATGGACACTGAATTTTAACTTTCACATGGTTTCCATGTGTCATGAAACATGCTTTTTAGGCTTTCCAACTATTAAAAGATATGAAAACATTTCTTAGCTCAAGGGCTATTTAAGGTGGGATTTGACCAGCAGCCCATGGTTCCCTCACCCTGCTAGTGTTGCTAAAGTAATTTACATATTTCCCTTGGTTCTAAGCATTACTAGGCAAAAAAGAGAGAAAGTTTTCTAAAAAACAGCCATATTTTTCCTAATGGACCATGTGACATTTTATTGAGATATCTTTCTATAATTCTGTAGATTTGAGGGATGAAATAGTGGTTTTGGTTCTCTAATCGACATATTGTAATCCATAGCTCCCTTCTACTATCATGAATTTTTGCAGTCCTTTTTAATCTGAAGACCTTTCTTACTACTATATAAAAACTATTAACTATAATTGCTTTAGCCAGGAAACTCTTAAAACACTGTGTTCAATGATTAGGCATTAAAGTTTTATATTTTCCAAAATTTGACAGGAGCATGTTAAATTGGCTTCGTAAGGGTATAGATTCACTTGGATAGTTGTTTCCATTTTCAGGATAGTCATAGCATTCACACTATTAGTGTGAGTAGCTGCATAAACCAGCATATCATTTTACTCTGTTGAAGTCCCAGGTTCAGAAGAATTTCATTCAGTTTTACTACTTATACCATTGTGTTATAGCTTGAAATCAAGAAGAAAATTGTGAATGGGTTTTCTATAATGTCTCTGTAAAACACAGATTTGTCAGATAACATAGTACCTGTTGTGACAATTATACGAATTGTTCCATAAATATTTTAGTTGCTATTTGGGCACTAAAAATTTAAATATGAAAAAATAAATGTCTGTGATATGCACAGAAAAGTCTCACTGAATTCTAGACTTTGAATTAAGAAATCTTACTCTGTGGAGCAAAATATAACTGGGACCTAACTCTTGCATTATTAGTGCTCCTTCTCTGTTTTTTCTTTTTAAGACAAAGTCTCGCTCTGTTGCCCAGGCTGGAGTGCAGTGGCATGATCTCAGCTCACTTCAATCTCTGCCTCCCAGGTTCAAGTGATTCTCCAGCCTCAGCCACCTGAGTAGCTGGGATAACAGGCAAGTGCCACCACACCCAGCTAATTTTTGTGTTTTATCAAAGGCAGAGGTTCACCATGCTGGCCAGGCTGGTCTTGAATTCCTGACCTTAGGTGGTCCGCCTGCCTGGGCCTCCCAAAGTGCTGAGATTCCAGGTGTGAGCCACTGTGCCCCGCCTATTAGTGCCCCTCCTTGGCTTTGCCACATAGATGAGTTATTTACCATTGAATGTGCCATCAGTCAGTCAAAACAACTTCCATGTTCACAGAAAAGAGAAGCAACGTTGTCCCATTACTTAATGGTTAACCACAGTGACATGGATTTCTTTTCAACCCAGGGACTTTTCGGTGCCCCAGGCACAGTGTGGTTCACTGGGAATCGCCACCAGTCACCATATGAGAGCCAGAGCTCGGCACAGGCATCTAGCCAGAGATCACCTTGTTCCTGGAGGAGAAATGACTTCCATCCCAAGACAGCGCTGCTTCTGTCAGAGCTGTCAGTCAGGCTTAGTCACGAGGCTCGACAATTACCTAATGATACCCTGCCTCATTTGAGAATGATGTGACGAGCTTGCAGGGATAATGGAGATGAAAACCAGGAAAAATTAAATTACATGAGGAAAGGGATCAAAGGAAAGTAATGCAAAGCCGAGGGTAATATTCGTAAACGAAGTGTGTAGTATGAGTTACGTAAAATTACTAGAGCCGGTCCACAAATTTGACTCTAAAGATTTCCTAATTGTCTAAAAATGAGAGAAATCTGATTTGTAGTGTCCATAAAGGTGGAACAAACCACAGCCTACAGAGAAACAGACATTAAAACAAAGGGGCAAGTTGTGCCCTCTGCATTCTTGTCAAAGGATTTGCGATTTGCCATGCAATTTGTATATTACATGTATATTTAATAATCATAATTAAAATCCTCTGTTGGATATGGGAATTCAGTATAATAAAATGGACAGGCTCGTTTATCCATACTAGTCACACCATGAGTATGAATGTTATGACTATCCAAAAAAAAGAAACAAATGTCCCAGTGATTCTGTACCATGACAAAGAAGATTTAACTTTGCTGCTGTCATATTATAGAAAATATAGAACTTAATTGCCTAATCATTGCACACAGCGTTCCAGGAGTGGCATGGCTAAAGCAATTATGGCTCATCGTTTTTGTATAGGAGTAAGAAAGGTCCTCAGATTAAAAAGTGTAATCATTGTAGCAGACTGCATTCTAGCCACATTTATCTCCACTGAATTTCTCACCTTAAGCTGGAAAAATGAGGCTGATGAATGTGATCAAGGTCCTAGGTATCTTTTCTTTACCTCTCTTTTATTTCTATACATTTATGGCTTTTCAAGTGAATATATGCACATGTTTGAAAAGCAAAGGTCCAGACAGCCTTATACTAATAACAGCTTGGCAGGTAAGGATAGTAATCCCCACTTTTCTCGCTCGCCAGCCTCACTTCTGCCTTCCAATTCCTCACATTTCTGGTTTTCCTTTTATATTGTCCAAGCTGAATGACATATATATTTGGTTACATAATCACAATTAAAATCCTCTGTTCATTTTTAGTAGTGTTACTCTAAAGTTGACGATCACATAAGTGCTTACATTATCGTGAATATATTGGGATGTGCAAAGAAAATGAAACGTCTTCTTCTTTGTGACTGATGTGATCTTAATGATGCGCCCCACCCCTCCTATGTGCCTGGGAGAACACTGCCTTGATCACCAATTATATGTCTTCATGTCCTGGGCCCACAAGACCACTTCCCACCTCCAGATTCAATGATTCACCAGGACTCGCCATGCCATCACACACGTAGCTAAGATTCACTGCAACAAAAGGATATGAAGCAAAGGGAGAAGGCCCAGCAGGAGATGTTTAGGGGAAACTACAGGCACGGCTCTGAGTCCTCTCGCAGTGGTCAGTCAAGAGGCACTCATTCCCCCAGCAGCCACTTGTGACAATATGTGTGAAGTGTCGTCTGCCAGGAAGCTCATTAGAGACTCAGTGCCCAGCAGTTTTAGTGGGAACTGGTCATGTAGCCACCTCTGCCTGAGGCTTATCAAAATTCCAGACTTGCAGAGGGTGAGATGTTGCACATAGCCATGGTTTGTACAGACAGCTCAGGCTCTACACACCAGCCATAGCAGTAAGGGAATGATGAGGACACTTCCAAAATTCACATTCCAAGATGCCAGCCAAGTCCATGCTTGAAAGCAGGCTTTTCAAAGCATCGCAGTTTCAGTCCTGCTCCCTTTTCTGCACATTTACCTCCATCTTAAGCAGTGGCTTTTGGGTTAATGATCGGTGGCTGCCAGATGTGGCTCCCTTTGAGGTCTGGGGTAAAGAGCCTCGTCAGATGGCTCAGTCTCTTTCAGGTACAGCTCAGTGCTGGAGAACTGCTCTGTGTCCCCCTGCTTTGCTCTAGAATAGCGCATGTGTGCATGCATGAGTGTGTGAGTGTATTAGTATATGTACACCTGTGTGCTATGTGGTGTCATGTGTGCATGCATGTGTGTGTGGTGTGTTTATGCATGTGTGGTGTGTCTTGGTATGTGTGCATGCATGTGGGTGTCTGTGGGGGTGTGTGGGATGTGTGTGCATATGTACATATGTGGTACGTTTATGCTTGTGTGGTATGTCTTGGTGTGCATGCATGTTTGTGAGGTGTGTGAGGTGTGGGGGGGTGTGTGGGATGTGTGTGCACATGTACATATGTGGTGTGTTTATGCATGTGTGGTGTGTCTTGGTGTGCATGCATATGTGTGGGTGTATGTGTGTAGGGTGTGTTAGGTGTAGGGGGTGTGAGGGATGTGTGTGCACATGTACATATGTCACATGTTTATACATGTGTGATGTGTCTTGGTGTGTGTTCATGGGTGTGGGTGTATGTGTGTGGGGTGTGTGAAGCGTGTGGGGTGTGTGGGGTGTGTGGGATGTGTGTACACATGTACATATGTGGTATGTTTATGCATGTGTGGTGTGTGACATGCTGTGAGCGTGCATTCCTGTGTGTGTAGGAGTGAGTGTGTGGGGTGTGTGCATGTATGTGTGAGTGTGTTGGGTGCATGTCTTGTGCACATGTGTAATGGTGAAGGAGAGAGGGAGGGAGCACTCCTGCAGACCGGCAGGGCTGGCTCTGAGCCCTTTCCACCTCCCCCAGCATGTTCCGCAGCATCTGCTGCAAGGTGGCAGGGCAGCTCTGCACTGCTTTCAGAAGCAGAGAAGGGCCTTGTGCTGACTCGTGATGAGCGATTTAGTTCCTACAGCTTAAACACTGGCTGGGTCCAAACGTTGGTAGTAAAATCACCATAACCTCCACCCCTGGATCCTAACCTTCTGCCTTGTGCTGGGCTCTGGCCTCATACCACGTCTCCTGGAAACTGTCCATCTCCTCCAGCCCTTGATGCACCTTCCCTCCTCCTTCCTTCTGTGTCACAGCTGGGGAGACCACAGCTCACCTCTCCACTCAGCCCCTCATGTGACCACCTTGCTGCTCCACCCCCAGGGAGGAGGTCCGGGCCGGCCACTTGGGGCTTTCCTCAGGCATCTGATGATTTCCTAAACCCTGAGCGCTGCAGACACACAAACCAACTTTCCAGCTTGTATCTCCCCAAGCCGCTTTTTCCCATTTTCCCATTTAATTGATAATCAGGCCAGATACAGAATTTTAGGTTAAAATGGAAGGTACTGCTACAATTTAAAAAATCTATTTTGATTTTTGTTTCCAAGTAGATGATCTGACCTTTCTGTCTGGAAAATTTGAAGATCTGGAAATGTACTGCTCCTGGTCCCGTGTGTCTTCTTCCCTATCTGCCTTTGTTTTTTGAGGTGGAGTGTTGCTCTGTCTCCCAGCCTGGAGTGCAGTGGCACCATCTCGGCTCACTGCAACCTCCGCCTCCTGGGTTCAAGCAATTCTCCTACCTCACCCTCCTGAGTAGCTGGAATTACAGGCATGCGCCACTACACCCAGCTAATTTTTGCATTTTTAGTACAGACAGGGTTTCACCATGTTGGCCAGGCTGGTCTCAAACTGCTGACCTCAGGTGATCCATCCCCTTTAGCCTCCCAAAGTATTGGGATTACAGGCATGAGCCACAATGCACAACCGGATTTCTTAAAATTTAGACAAAAATGTATGCTTATGATGCTTTTTACTGGTTTGCTTTCCAAGAGGAATGCAATAATTGACACTGATATTTCATTTCAAGTGGTCTCCTCTAATTTAAGAGAGTGTAGGCCGGGTACAGTGGCTCACACCTGTAATCCCAGCACTTTAGAAGGCTGAGGCAGGCAGATCACGAGGTCAAGAGATGGACACCATCTTGAAAAACATGGTGAAACCCCGTCTCTACTAAAAACACAAAAATTAGCTGGATGTGGTGGCACACGCCAGTAGTCCCAGCTACTTTGGAGGCTTAGGCAGGAGAATCGCTTGAACCCAGGAGGCGGAGTTTGCAGTGAGCTGACATAGCGCCATTGCACTCCAGCATCGGCAACAGAGCGAGACTCCATCTGAAAAAAAAAAGACCAAAACATAGAGTGTCGCTGTTATTTGTATTTTTGTTTCTTTGATGCCAAGGAAAGTTTGCTGAGCACCCCCTCCATGCTGGGCCCTTCTCTAGGTGCTGGGATGCCTCAGGGAACAGAGTAGATCAAGTAGCCTTTTGTGCAGCTACGGTCAATCAGGACAGACAGCCCTCGCTCTGTGCTGGGCACTGCATGGCCGGGTGGGGGAGGGTGGCAATTACTATGAAGCAAAGGAACCCTGAAAGGGCAGACAGAGAAGTGGAACCAAGTCAGAAATGGCCTTCCTAGCAAGGAACCCTGAAAGGGCAGGCAGAGAAGTGGAACCAAGTCAGAAATGGCCTTCCTAGCAAGGGAGCATTTAACCTCAGCCCTAGAGGAAGGCTACAAGTGGGAAATGAACATATTTGGAGCAAAATGTCAAATATAGTCTCTGTATATTTATGAATATGGTTTTGGCCTAGTAGATCCCTTGAAAGGGTCAGGAAGACCTCCAGAGGCTGCAGACCACGCTTTGAAAATCATTGGACTACACATTAATTTCAGTACTATTTTATAATATAAGTAGAAACATGTTAGAAAATGTCTTAGGAAGTACATGTCTATTATAACTCATATAAGAATATATTGTTGTTTCTTCCCAAAGGGTCCATCTTGCTGGGATGATGTTTTAATTCCAAACCGGATGAGTGGCGAATGCCAGTCCCCAAACTGCCCTGGGACTAGTGCAGTAAGTACCTGGTCATATTCATTCCTCTTATTGCAAGAAAATGATGATGTCTTCACTGTTTGCTAGGAAATTAGAGACAAAAATGTCAACTGACTCTTCTTCCATCTGATAATATTACCAAAAGTGTTATGATATTCAAATATGTTAATTACATTCACCAAAAATCCAGCCTGTGCCACCGCCTTCCAGGGTCCCTTTCCTAGTGACTTAACCATTTTGGGTGACCATGGGAACTGTGTCCATTTAAACGCCTCACCAAGTTATGTCCATGGAAAGAAAATGAGAGCCAGTTCAGAGCCTCCAAAAGAAAAATAACAAAAGTGTACGATTCACCTTTTTCCCTGCTCCAGTGATACTTTATATTTATATTCCATGTCATTCACAATTGACTTTTTTTCTACCTTTCTTTAGTAGTGTCCTCACATAGCAGACTATTACAAAATATAGCATGGGTGGCCAGCTATGTAATTCAATTCCCATCCTCTGTCCTTTACAGCCCTTTCTCTCTTTGCAAGTATATGCCATATGTTTCAGAGGCAGCAGATATTTCCTGAAAAAACCCCTAAGCTCTGAATTTATTTTTAAAGTAATTTTGTTATTGTGGTCATGCTTAACATGTATACTGTTATTTTTATTTTAACCTCAAGCTCACTGGCTCCGTCGTCGTCTGCCTGTATACATTTCCTGAGTTGTAAATACTGCTCTGGTGCCAACTCACATGTCAGCGTCAGCTCCCACACTGTCAGAGCCAGCTGGCAGTTAATATCTTCTCTAAGGAGCAGAGTCTGTCAAAAGCAACAGGTGCAGTGTTTGAGTGAGACTCGTTAGAGGAGCTTTCTCTCCCCAATCCACTGGCTGATCACAAGGATACCAAGATAGCAGCCGGCAACAATGAACAGTCACTCTCTGCCACACTAGGGCTAGGGGCTATCAACAGATTTTTAATCATCCAGATCCTGAAGAAAGAAATCCTGGAGAAAAATAATGACTTGTATGACACTCACAGATTTCTGAGACATGACACAGTCTTTCAAGTTTCCTACTGGGATGAAATTAAAATGCATATATCATAGGGCAGAATATTTTTTTTAAAAAAAGAGTCTCGCTCTGTCACCCAGGGTGGAGCGCAGTAGCGTGGTCTCAGCTCACTGCAGCCTCAGCCTCCCAGGTTCAAGCAATTCTCCTGCCTCAGACTCCTGAGTAGCTGGGACTACAGGTATGCGCCACTACACCTGGCTAATTTTTGTATTTTTAGTAGAGACGGGACCCCACCATGTTGGCCAAAATGGTCTTGATTTCCTGACCTCTTGGTCTGCCTGCCTCAGCCTCCCAAAGTGCTGGGATTACAGTCATGAGCCACTGTGCCTGGCCAGGGCAGAATTCTTAAATATAATTACGTACCTTCACATGTATGCAGATGTAATCTGTATATGTTATAGCATACCTAATATGTAGATATAATTACATATTACATCTAATAATATAATTACATATACATCTACGTTTCCATATACATATCTATATATATGTTATACATATGTACATACATATAATGTTGCCCCTATAAACTTGTACGTAGAAACCGATGGGTTTATGCTTAGAAGTTTTTAAATGCATGTATGTTATACATATATACAACATTATATGTATAATATTTGAGTTATATCTATAACTTAGAACTGAGTTTGGGGCCAGTATTCACTCTTCCTGGCTGGTACATAAAGTCCTGTGTGTAGAATGTTGTTTCATGCAGCATGAGTTGTAGTCCTGGGTACTGGGCTGAGAGTAACCCAAATCCCTCCCCAACACTGGCCGTGCTCATGAGGCCCGCCAGCCCGTGACGTTCCCAGGGACAAATGAAGCTTCTTCACACTCATTGCGCTCACCAGGCATCTCTGCCGTGTGAGTGTTCGGGACACTTAAGGCCTGAACGAACGTGGCTGAAGAACCTCCCATAGGAGGCCTCTCCTTGGTGTGAATTCTCGGTGCTGAGTGAGCGGAAACTTTCTCAGCCTGGCTTCCCCCACAAATCCTTTCTGCAGGGTGGACTTTGGAATTCTGAAGGAGGTGACAGCTTTGGCTTCAGGTTCCCTCATCTTCCCTGCACTCAAAAGCCCCTTCTTTGCTTAGAACATCCTCGTGCCAAACGAGGAGGGAATTGTGGAGGCTTCCTTGTCATCACAGCACTTGTAGGACATGTGGAGTTGCTCACACTCCTAACACATATGGGACTTGCCTCGTGAATTTTCTGGCAGTAAATAATGGCTGCTGCTTCTTGAGACCTTTCCGAACACCATGCATTTCTAGGTTCAGAGCTGGGCTTCTCTGTTTTGGCTGGATTCGTGTCCTTGCTGTTCAATACCCTGGCCCCTCATCAGATCTAACTGTGTGGCCACGTGGGGGTGGTGGCCTCAAGTCCCAGTGAGGTCTCGAGTTCAGAGGTCTTCAGTGTTCGACATGGACCACACACCTCTGGGCCCCTTCTCCAGGAGAGACAGCCAGCTGTGTCCTCAAAGGTCATGATCCCTGTGCCAAGGTCATTATCTTCCCTGCCCTTATTGAAACCTCAGGCTGGGGACCTCCCAGGAAGCAATTCCTGGACCATTCACCTGAATAGTGAATAGAAATGGAAATGCACTAACTGAAGTTTAAAAGACAGTGACTCTTAGACTGGATTAAAGGAAGAGAATCTAGCTTTATGCAGATTACAAAAGGCATACCTAAAACATGTGAGCAGAAAAACAGCTAAAGTAAAATAATGGAAAGTAATAATCCAGGCAAGTATTAACTCAAGAATCCTGTTGAAACCATTTTAATTGCACATAAAATACATTTTTAGGGGAGGGTGGAAACATTCCTAAAAAGGAGACTTTCTAGATTTTGAGGAAAAATATGTTCAGCGTCCCAGGAAAAACCTCCAAACCTTCATGATGAGGTTTTGAGGATAGAAAGGTTTAGTAACTCAGGAAGAAATGGTATGATCTCAGTAACACGGATTCGAAATATACTAAGGAAACATTGTCGGAATTAACCAAATACATGAATAAACTTAACACCATGGTGGAAGGAAAAGTAACGCTACCGAGTTGAGGGCTCCTGCAGTACAAACTTAGGAAGGATACGTCCAATTCATACAACCAGTGAGCCCACGACATCAGGAGAGAGTCCCTTGGTAACTGGAGGATATCAACATCTGGTCATGTTTTAAGAAATTTAAATACTGGCCAGGCACGGTGGTTCACGCCTGTCATCCCAGCACTTGGGAGGCTGAGGCAGGTGGATCACCTGAGATCAGGAGTTCAAGACCAGCCTGGCCAACATGGAGAAACCTTGTCTCTAATAAAAATACAAAATTAGCCGGGTGTGGTGGTGCATGCCTGTAATCACAGCTACTCAGGAGGCTGAGGCAGGAGAATCCCTTGAACCCGGGAGGCGGAAGTTGTGGTGAGCAGAGATTGCGCCATTGCACTCCAGCCTGGGCAACGAGAGTGAAACTCCATCTCAAAAAAAAGGCATTTTAAATATCAGTAGCAAAAATATAACTCTAAGACATGACGTTCAAATCACTGAGTCAGTGCAAAGATCTAAATGGAAGTAAGAGACCAAACAGCAATGAAAGCGCAGCACATGGCAAATATTTTGGGATGTAGCTAAATTTGTACTTAAACAGGGAATTAAGGATCATAAATGCTTCAAAGATATTCTTATCAAGGTAGGAAAAGGAAGCATCATATCCAACTCTGTTTTTTCGTCCATATTTAATAACCACCAAAGAAACGTCTGTTGAGTGAAGGAGCTGAAGGTGTGAGCCCTCACCATGCCAATAGCTAGCCCAAGCTCAGTGTTCAGTGCCAGTTGAATTCTTTCACTCCCTTTTAAAACCATGTTTCTGAATTGCATTTTCACAATACAGTTAAATATAAACTCTGACTCCTGTATTTTCTAAAGTCAAGGTTTTGACAGTATTTTCAACCCTGTATATAATTTATTTTATACATTTTTAAATTATTAAAATTTTTAAATTTCTATCACTTAGACAAAATGTCCATGTTCTTAGAATTTTAAATAGCAGTGTTCCTAATATATTCTTAATTAACTAACTTGTATAAACTTAAGGGTAATCTTAGTGGATCATTTTAAATAGCAGTAACATTTACCATTGGTTTTTACGAGTACAAATACAAACTTGACCCTAACTCTATTTTAGACAGAGAAGCCTGAACCTAATTCGGCTTTATGCTAATCACTGTTATTTTAGGAGGGAGCATAACAATACTATTAGCTCTTACCTTTTTATAAAAAGAATTCTTGTCAGCTCAAAGGATATATGCTTGAGATTAAAAAGGGGATAAAATCAATTAGGATTTTCTCAATTAGTGAAATTAACTCAACTTTGGATGTGGCATATGACTTTATTCTGTGCCAGTCTTCATTTTATAATTTACCTGTGGTACCTTAAACCAAGTTTGTCCAACCCATGGCATCGCATGCGGCCCAGTTCAGCTTTGCGTGTGGCCCAACACAAATTTGTAAACTCTCTTAAAACATTATGAGATTTTTTTAATGAGTTTTTAAATTTTTTAGTTCATCAGCTACAGTATTTTCAGTGTTGGTGTCTTTTATGTGTGGCCCAGGACAATTCTTCTTCTTCCTGTGTGGCCAAAGGAAGCCAAAAGATAGGACACGCCTGCTATCTGTGTTTGTATGTGTATTGGGGGATGTGTGTTTCTCTTACCTGGGCACATATATGCTAAGGACAACCCAAAAGATTTAGTGTCTGAGCATTATTTTTGGGTTCCGAATCCTAACATAACACTGAGCTACCGTGTTGTCAAACGCTCCCCTCTGAGACCTCTGGCTGCAGTGGTGCTTTTCTGACAACGAGGCGCCCCTTAGCCAACTGTGAGAACCTTGCCTGTTCCCTCACACCTGATGGTCACACAGTGGGGTTTAGGATTGGGGTATTTCCTCAAATAAAAAAGAAAGAAAATTTAAATGATCTCTTGAAAGTCGTAAATGACCAAGGTCATTTTGAAGAAATTCTTGTTGAGAGGTATTGATTCCTACTGAGCAACCTATAATATTTTATATATATCATATATTTTTGAGAGGCAGAGTTTACCTGAAGTGTTATGTAAAATAGTATTTTCTCTTTTAGATTATTTGATTTTGACAGGAGTTCAGCTCTTTTACATCAAACTTTTTTTCCTTATCAGAAGCAGTAGAGTAGGGCCTCTTAAAATAACTCCAAGATTTATTTCAAATGAAATTAGATACTTAAAAGTATCCCGTTAACTATAATAAATAATGTAACTGTTAAACTCAGTATAATAAATAGAGTGTTTTCATCCCACTCAACATGCAATCTATTTATCACGCTTTCCCCCGTTAGGCTCTGTATATGCCAACTGGAACATTAGTCTGAAGAAAAGTTAATATTCATGGTCTGTATCTCTGATTTCGTGTTCTTGAGAGATGTTGACTGTAACAGAATTAATAGCAAGTAAGTCTCCTAATACTGAGCAATTTTGATTTATGTCAGAAGTCATTTCCGTGTTTTATGTCCAAAAAGTTTCTTATTAATGTTTTAGTTTGATCAAATTACTATCCTCCAAGGAATCTGCATTTCTTTTGTTTGTTTTTATTGTTTTAGACTTCATTAGAATCACAGAAAATGAAACTCAGAATTTCTCAGGATGGTTTCATGTGTAAACTGTACTTTTTTTTTTCTGGTATCCAATAACACTAAAAGGTTGGTTTGCTTTTGTTTTTAAGAACTGATCTTGGATTGAAATGTGTCCCTGAGATAGTCACAAATGACAGTCTTTATTTGCACAACCTGAGAGCCATGGACTCCATATTCTCGTGCTGCCCATGTTGGTCTGCACCATCCAATAATTATCAGCAGAAATACCTCCAAATACATACTTAAGGAATTCCAGCCTTTGTGGCTTTTCAGGGGTCCCATTGTGGTCAAAAGGCAGCTGGACACTTAAATGTAGAGAGTGGAAAAGGAAAACAGAGGTAAAAGGCGAACGGACCCGTTCACTCGTCTTTTCTTCTGCCCTGGTGTTTGACTGAAGAAAAGCGTTCTCCCTGCCCTTACGCTGTTCTCTGCAGTCATATTTTCTTAATTTTAAATAAAATCGAATTGTGAAAACTTTGAAGTTAAACTCAGATTATGATTGAATGGTGTCTACGCGTGACAAAGTGTTCTCTGCTGTGTGACATGCAATTTGGGTGACAAACTAGAAACTTTTCTTAGAACATTTTTCAAAAACCCAATCCAGTATTCAGACTCAAGGACAGCCTGTTTCTAAACCAGCTTTTCAATACTTGATAACAAAAAATTTCGTTGTTTTTTGAATTGTTAAGGTTAAAATTATAAGATTTTCTTATTACAGAATTAGCTTAAATTTTTCAAATTTGAATCAAAATCAAAATTTTGTTTATATATGAAAACACATTAGTTGCCCATGAAAAAAATGCCAATTTTTTAAGTGTGCTATAAAAATAAGCTAATTTTTAAGAACCTCTGGATATCTATGGGAGTACGAACCCTAAACTCAATTTGCTTCTCCTCTTTTTGTGAGATATCTGTGACATAACTTCCTTTTCATCAGGGCTCTTTTATAGCTTGGTGGAAAATTAAATTAACGGCCATCTTCTTCATGGTAGTGTTAAAGACTCCCTGTAAACTGCTACATGAAAAATTAATCCCCAGAGAACAAAACCAGTGCCAGAACCAGTGCGTCTGTAGCAGAGACTCTACACACGTGAAGTAACAGTGTTCACACCGCTATCACAGAACATGACCTTGGTTTAGTCTGTGATGCCGTCTTTCAAGCAATATGCAGCTTCCAAAATATGTTTTTTAACTATCGAAGATACTTCCTGCTTCCCTGTTCCAGGAAAGTCCTAGTCAAGGTGATTGTCAGCTGTTTTTTACACTTGATCATCTGTGATTCTCTGTTCTATAGTTTGTATCATATTTTATATACAGTAGAACAAAATCATGCATATTACTACGACATATTCAGATATGAGAAATTTTAAACCTGTTTATAAACCCTAGAGGCTTCGAAAGTCTTACTTCTTAATTTTTTGCCTTTTGATAGAATGATTCAAAAGCCAACTGTATCAGTCCGAGACTGTACTGACAGCTGCATTGCAGGTTTAGACAAGGGCCCCGACAGCAAAGAAATAACAAAACACTTGATCCCGATTAATCAGGTACACGTGTGCTTCTAGACCAGCAGGTTTTAGATGAGGAGAGAGTATATATCGACCTACCAGAAAAGATAGCAATAGATACAAAAGAGATCACTTCAAATAGATTTATAAATGAGATTCTGAGAACTGGAGCAAAGAAAGATTAAAAACCACTGTAAGCATTTGTGAGTGTTTCAATCGGGACGGTAGATTAGACCCAAATGGAACTATCAGGGATTAGAGACCAGAGGTCACTCTGATACAGCCTCAGTGCAGACCCACAGGAGCCTAATGGAGTGAGAAGAATAGAAGGAAGACGTTGAGAGTAATGGGGCAGGAGATTGAGGCCTGCTTCTCAGCTGGGAAACAGCCCTCCTGGTCCTTCAAGCAGGTGATTGATGGCTCCGGGAGACCTGCACTTCATCATGCCTTGATGGCGATCATTAAGGAGCTATCATCTCTCTTACTCAGGTCTGGCTAGCTCTCAAAAAGCTATCAAGAGCCACTGTAAAATTTAGTTTTCAAGATATATGTGGCAAAAATCCCTTAAAACCAGTTTACCAAACTTGAGATTTAGAATGGAAATCATAAGCATATGGAGAATCAAATCACAGCTGAGATGATGTCACATGCTGCAGACCCACATGTGGTGGAACACTCCCTTCCACTGACGTTTCTTGGGGAAACGAACGCAGTTTGGGATCTTCAGATCATCTCAACTTCCTAAAGTAGGCAATCATCATCCCCCTTAATACTCAGAGTTTGGGAAAATAACTTCAGTGATGATCATCTTACATGAGTATTATTTACAAGGCAAACAGGAAATGTTTATGTTTCAAGCGTGGAAAAGCAAAACGGAATTTTAAAAATTTGCATCTTTCCATCGAAAGAAATGTAGGCAATTTTTATGACATTGATTTGTTGTGCTAGTCACTATGTAGAAAACAAAGACTGCCCTTCAGGATGGAGGAATCTAGCTGAGTAGAAAAGACATTACAGAAAGGATTGCAATTCAGATTCTGCAGAGCAAGTAAAAAGCTTACCGAAGCATTTCTTCTGTGCCAAGCGCTAGGACAGAAAAGCAAGTATTCAATTCAGTGCTTTCATTGTTTGGGAAAAATCTAGGATGGAGTGAAACATGAGGCAAAAGATGGTTTTTCCCATGACCTCCATGCTGATAGGGATGGGTATAAAGGACTATGCAAAGACTTCCCTGTAGGAATAGGGCAGAGGAAAGAACACAAATTAGTATATCGTGAGTGACGTGAGACAGACACAGAAAGTGCTTAAAGGGTTCAGAAAACACAGAGGTGATCAAATAAGGCTTCAGGAAGGAGGTGAGGCCCAAGGAATGGGTGGTAGCATTTTCACAGGTGGTGATGCTGGCAAGGTTGGGAGCCATTTTGTGAGATACCGGAAATGACAGGAATAAAGGGATAGAAAATTAAGGTTCATGCACTCCATAATCCTACTGGCCACTTGCTCTGTGCCAGAAAGCCCGTTCAGCTCCAGTGTGTAAAACCAACATTCTGTGCTCTGATGGCGCTCTGCCCAGTCCTGATGACCCTCGAGTTGTCAAGAAGGAAGATAAGAAGGAAACGCACGGGATGTTAAGAGGACGTGAAACAGGGCAGCTGCCTGGAATCTACCCTGGGGAAATTAGAGGCTGAGCTGAGACGCACAGGCTGAGCTAGACTTGAAGACTGGGGTTTGAGGAAATGCCAGCAGGGAGGCGGCTCCTGCAGGACCCCCTCGGCGCAGGAAAGTGCTCTGGGAAGCACCTGGAGGCGGTGATGGCAGAGAAGCAGGAGGTGGTGCATTACTTCCGTTTCATTTGTTCTTTTTGGGGTTGCTACGTAGAGGTTCCCTAGCATAATAGGCATAATCTCAGCATGTTGAAGTTGGGGTGTTTTGAAGGCTGAGACAGCAGTGGCACGGTCCGGAGCGCGGTTGTGGTGGAGTGATGGCATAAGGAACAAAAGGAGAAAAAGAGTAGCTTGAAGGGAATGCAAACAAAAGACTATTTCGTGCAATTTTTTCTGCCTTCCTTGAATCCCTAGCAAAGTGTGAATAAAGGTAAATTGGAATCAGTATTTTTCCTTTCCCAAAACTCAGAACACAACATGCGCATGAGGTGTTGGTGTAGAACCGGATGGGAGCGCCACTCTTTTCTTGTATTTATTGGGTCATGAAGAGCAGCCATCCTGTGGTCTTCCATCTTAACTGTTCACATTTCTCCAGTGTGCTCCTCAGTGGGAATCTGCTTAGTGGTTGATTGAAATTCTGTCTTTATTGACGACTCTCTGTTATCCATAATCGCTGCAAATGGATGGTCCATTACGAAGCTTTATCTGCCTTTCTCTTCCTGCTGCTTTCTTCTCGTCAACCTTCTCAGAAAACTGAGGACGCTTTTCTGTTGTTGTCTTTTCAAAATATTAGAGGGAAGACGAAGTGGGTTACTATGTAAAGTGAGTTTTGAGACATCTGAGATTTCATCCTTTCTAAAGGATAACTGAGTCGATACCACGTATATGCTGGACACTTTGAGAAGCTGGAGTGAGAGTGCAGGAGTCCGTCTGTGACTCCTTCTCCTTCTCTGTCCATGTCCACCGACCTCTGTTCATCTCTGGTTGTCCATTTGTGAAGCAAGGACTGCACATCAGTGACATCTGAAATCTCACTGATCATTTATGCAGAGACAGGACTCAATGAAGCTTCCTTGGCTTTCAAAACTGAAAGATGTTTCTGTTGGGATCACCTAACTGTATATATCTAGAGATTTTTCTTATTCAAAAACATCTGTATTTTTCTGGATCCCAGTATTGTCATTTTTTTCCTCAGGGTTATTGATATGGCTTGGCTGTGTCTCCACCCAAATCTCTACTTGAACTGTATCTCCCCAAATTCCCATGTGTTGTGGGAGGGACCCAGAGGGAGGTCACTGAATCATGTGGGCCGGTCTTTCGCGTGCCATCTCATGATGGTGAATAAGTCTCACAAGAACTGGTGGGTGTATCAGGGGTTCCTGCTTTTGCTTCTTCCTCTTTTTTCTCTTGCCGCCACCATGTGAGAAGTCCGTTTCTCCACCGGCCATGATTCTGAGGCCTCCCCAGTCATGTAGAACTGTAAGTCCAATGAAACCTCTTTTTCTTCCTGCTTTCAGGTATGTCTTTATCAGCGGCATGAAAATAGACTAATACAGTTATCTAACTTACTAATTTCTTACCTGCCTTATAAAAATGAACTATTTTAACAATCAAAGAACCATTTCTCCATGTGCTTCTACCATTTTATTAAAATTCATACTGATGTTCACAGGAATTATAAGTGCCATTAAGTAATTTTATATTAAGCAATTAAAACTCATATTACTTAGCACACGGTACAATATATGAAGACCCTTTAGGGAATCAGTTCTAATTTAGTATTTAATAATGAGTAGTATTAATTATTCTAAGGCGTGCATTTAAATGTGGATATTTTCTTGATAGAATAATGAAACCGTTTTAAATACATTCAATGCTACAATGGGCTATGGTTCAGCCAGGCATAGTGGCTCATGCCTTTAACCCCACCATTTGGGGAGGCCAAGGCAGTAGAATTGTTTGAGCCAGGAATTTGAGACCAGCCTAGGCAACATGATGAGACCCCATCTCTATGAAAAATAAAAAAATAACTAGGTACATGCCTGTAATCTCAGCTATTTGGGAGACTGAGGTGGAGGACTGCTTGAGCCAGGAGGTGGAGGATGCAGTGAGCCGAGTTTGGCCACTGCGCTCCAGCCTGAGTGACAGAGCGAGACTCCGTCTCCGCATTTTTCTCCATTTATATTTGCTTTTATTTAAATAAAATAAATGTTTATTTCATTTATGTTATTACAATTCTTGTGAAGATTTTGTGAACGCATTCTTCTCCATTTATATTTGCTTTTATTTAAATGAAATAAGTTCATTTAAATAAAATAAATTCATTTAAATGAAATAAATTTATTTAAATCAAAGCAAATATAAATGGAGTAGAATGCATTGATGCATTGTGAGCTTCATTACAGCTGCATAATTATGGCCTATGGCTCTGTGAGAACTAAACCATAAGACTACCCTTCATGGGAGTTAAGCTTGAAAGGTTTCTCAGCAATGCCTTGTGTTTCCTTCTAGGGAACATGCAGGGTCAGTAGAACTGTTCCAAACAAGTGGCCACTCTAGGATAGGGTCTGTCAGCCACACCTATGGGACCAAATGCACACTGTGACTGACAGATCCCAAGAAGACAAATAATAGAAAGGTTACCTAGACCAGAAGATTACTTAGGAATCTACAAAGTCACAATTGGTACAATTTAGGGATTGTAATCCATTAATACTGGTTATCATGCACTCTTTAAATTTTGGTTCCTTAGAAGCCGTGCAATGTTATACTGAGAACTGTGAGTTAGTCTGATTTCGCTGCATTTTCTTCCCAATGATCACAACTGGAGTACCTCCTGGAGATTCTGCCACAGATAAGACAGGTGGACCTCAAGAAACAAAGCAAAACTAAACCACCATAACAACCTAAACCCTTTGAAATGGTGAGAGCCGATCTCTGTTTAGAAAGAGAGAGAGGTCGGGGAAGGGGAACTGGAAGTAGTTGGAGCATTAAGAGGAGCTGATGGAATGTTGTTATTCTCTCCGTCAAAAGTGCTTTGTGGCCGAAGACTTGTCAAAGAGAAAGGCCACCAGCTGGTAATAATTGCCATGAGTCAAAATGTTTACAGGCTCAGGAACTAAATTTTAGCAACTCAGTTCTTGAAGAGACTAACTCATGAGCTATCTAATACACAGTAGATTATGAACCATGATGTTCATGGTTCTAATTCCCCTCCCCACAGACCTCGGTCAGACTTAGTGACTTGTTTCTAAAGAATAGAAAACAGTAGAACTTATGCTGTGTACCTTCTGAAGCTAACTCATAAAAGGCAACGTAGCATCTAACCCCCTCTCTTCTGGTGACCTGTACACTAGCAACTGTCAAACAACATTTTCAGTGCCCAGATTTCCTGACACTTCCGTGCTGGTGAGACCAGGGGGAAAGGCCACATGGAAATGGAGAGATGGCTAAGGAGCCCAGGTGTCCCAGCTCCCAGCAGTTTGAGTTTTGGCATCAGCAACCACCATGTGTGTGAACAAGTGAGCTTTCAGACAATTCCACCTCCTGGCTTTTAAACCTCCTCAGCTGTTGCTAAGCAGGGCAGAGGCAAGCAGTGCCCACCAAATGCTGCTTAAATTGAATACTGCTTAAATTTACCAGTAAATTAATTTAAAAAACATTTTTTTTTAATTAAGCCACAAGCATTCCGGGTGGTTTGTTGAACAGCAGTAGATGATGGGCATACCTTCCATAATGTTGTGCATGGTGATGCAGTTACACGGAGGACTATACACACTTTGATATATATATCTATCTGTCTGTGCATATGTGTGTGCACATCATAGTTTTATTGAAAGGGGGCTCAAATTAGGAACAGACAATGAAAATTGTTTTATCTCTTTGTGCTGCTATAAAGGAATACCTAAGTCTGGGTAATTTATAAGGAAAAGAGGCTTACCTGGCTCACGGTCCTGCATGGCGCTGGCATCTGCTTCCTGGGGAAGGCCTCAGGCTGCTGCCATTCATGGTGGAAGGTGAAGAGGAGCCATCTGGGCAGAGGTCCCATGCTGAAAGAGGAAGCAAGAGAGAGAGGAGGACGTGCCTTTCAACAACCAGTTCTCAGGAGAACCAACAGTGAGAAGTCATCCACGCCCTGGAGAATGGCACCAAGCCATTCATGATGGATCCACCCCCCAGGATCCAAATGTGTCCCACAAGACCCCACTTCCAACAGTGGGGATCAGATTCAACAGAAGACTTGGTGGGACTGAAGGAACCACATCCAAACCACAGCAATGATTGAAGCATCCAAAGTAGTGTCATGTGAACTTGAATGAGAGTTCATTCAGGCTGGGATGGAATTATTTATATATTTAAAGCCTATCTTTACCATGAATGGTGTCAGAAAACCAATAGCAAGCACTTTCAGGTCAACTCCTCCTCTTACTGGTTACCAATTGCACAACTTGGTCATGCCCAAGGCATGGAAATGAAGTGATACATCTCTCAAATGTGATCCTATTATGTCTACCTGAGGCTATACCCTGGCCTCTCAGATTTCTAAGTACATATTTTCCAAGTCAGCATCAGTGACATATTTATAAACGATTTTATCTGATGGTTTATTTTTCTGTAGTGGTCCTTTAAAAAGGACCAAGCTTAGTATGTAGCCTAGTAGACAATAGCTTAGACAGTAGAGAAACTTGATTTGAACTTTTATTATGGTACTTACAGGTTGGTGGCCCTAGATGAAACCTTTGCAACCCTTGAGCATCCACATTTTGATAGAGAGGCAGCAATGGCTGTTATACAAAGCTGTTTTAAGCATTATCTGATAAAGGCTATAAAGTGCTTACTTCAGAGCCTGTCATTGTAAGGGAGCAATAAACTGTAGTTATGATGACCATAGCTGTTATAATTATAATGTGTTGACTTTTACTAGGTTTGATTTGAGAAGGTGGCATTCTCCAACCTTTCCCACAAAGACTACAGTCAATTTGCCACAGTTCCTACGCAGTCGATTGCCATTTCTACAAATAGCATGTGTGCAAATTAAGTGGCTCTGAGAATAATCGTGTAGCAAACTGTAACATTTGTTTATTTTCCTAAATAAAAATATACTTAATTTGCATTTTATAGAACAGATTATTATGACATAGATAAAAATCTATACCAGTTGATCTGGAGGAAAAAATAACATGGTCATAATAGCTTAGGAAAAGCTTTATTATTGGTTTCTGTTTTTTTCAGAACTGTATGTCAGTATGATTACTGCCATAATACCATGCATTTTTACATTTCATACTGGATGTGTAATTGAAAACTATTATACCTCATTTTAATTGAATTAATTATTTTCATTAAAAATATTTCATTTTTTTTATTATAAAAACATGTTGGCTGAAAAAAATTAGCTAACATACTTTCATATAAAGAAGAGGGTAAAACCATCCATGCGTGGTGGCTCATATCTATAATCCCAGCACTTTGGGAGGCCAAGGCAGGTGGATCACCTGAGGTCAGGAGTTCGAGACCAGCCTGACCAACGTGGAGAAACCCCGTCTCTACTAAAAATACAAAATTAACTGGGTATGGCGGCACATGCCTGTGATCCCAGCTACTCAAGAGGCTGAGGCAGGAGAATCGCTTGAACCTGGGAGGCAGAGGTTGTGGTGAGCCAAGTTCATGACCTTGCACTCCACCCTGGATAAGAAGAGCGAAACTCTGTCTCAAAAAACAAAAAGGAGAAGAAGATGGTACAACCTCTTGAATCAACCACCTGGAGATAATCACTGTTAACATTGGATGCATGTTCTTCCAACTCTGTTTTCAATGCACATGTGTGTGTGTACATGACAACACACAGACACATACACCTGTTTTTGTGTCTCACATATGATTTTATAACTTGCATCTTTTACTTCATATAATGTGCTTATTATCCATATGAAGAGATACAGGTCTCTATCCTGAGAGAGCACATTTGGTGATTGATCCTATTTATTTTGTTGAAGAGTCTTGCATTGATAAGTTTATAGGCTGCTCTACATTTCATTATCAAAACAGCACGTTAGTGATCCTCCTTAAATACATCTCTAGTAATTTGTCTAGTCACATTTTTGAAATATAATTTTGGGAGTGGAGTTGCAAAGGGCAAACTATTTTACATGTAAAGTGTTAGGGTACTTAGTTCCAAAGGTCCGCTGGAAAACCTCTATCCATTCCTACTTTCCCCAAAACTACATGCAATACAGTTTCTTTGCCTCTTCTAACCCTGGATATTTTTATTTCTTTTCATTTTTGCCAATTATTTAAGTAAAACATGACATCTCATGTAAAATTGCTTTTCTCCAATTACTAGGAGGCGTGAATACATTTTCATTATTTATTGCTTACTATTATGGTTATTTTTTATTATAATTGCACAGTATAGATGAACATTTCTTATAGTAAGTATAAGAAATTACTTCATATAGTTCGTTTCTTATGACCATTTAATATATTCTTATATGAAACCGTTTCTTGTCATACTTGCTGAAAATATTTTTACCAGTAAGTAATTTAATTTTCAGGTCTTTTGAAAGTGTTTCAAAGTTATTTAAGCTGGCTAGGCGCAGTGGCTCATGCCTGTAATCCCAGCACTTTGGGAGGCCGAGGCGGGTGGATCACTTGAGGTCAGGAGTTCCAGACCACCAAGGCCAACACGGTGAAACCCCATCTCTACTAAAAATACAAAAAATTACCCTTGTATGGTGGCGGGTGCCTAGAATCCCAGACACAGGCTGAGGCAGGAGAATCGTTTAAACCTGGGAGGAGAGGTTGCAGTGAGCCGAGATCCTGCCATTGCACTCCAGCCAGGCAAGAAGAGTGAAACACTGTCTCAGAACAAACACACACCAAATTATTTAAGCTATAATTATGATGTAATTAAATGTATTATTTTCTTTATAGGGTTATGTCTTTGTTACCATTTTTAGGAGGATCTTCTCTACACTTGGAGATAATTGCTGAAAATATTTTCTAGTTACAGTTTCACTTTTTAAAACATTTAAATATTTGATTCATACAGATTTGATTTTAGAGTGAAGGGTTTCTATGAATCTAATGCTACTTACTTCTCACCAAAAATCTACAAATTACTTTTTCTGCATCATTTGTTAAATAAAACATATTTCCCCATTGACTTAACATAAATCTCATCTTTATATTATATTAACTTTGGGGGTCTTATCTCTAGAGTCTGTTTTATTCCATTCATCTGCTCATTCTGCCTTGAAAACTACATTATTGTGATCACTCTAATATTTAACACATTGTAACATATTTAATATCTGCTACAGTAAATTCTCCAAGTTGCTGCCACATTTTCTTTTAATATTCAGAGATTATTTTTTCTACATGATCTAGTCTTTTTTAATAAGTATGAAAATAAATTAGATGGACTTATTTTTAATATCTAAGTTAAACATATTATCTGGAGAAATATGGACGAGAGAGAATGACAGATCATAGAATGGCAAGTTATATCTTATTTGTCAGTTTCTGAGCTGTGTCTAGAAAACCTAGCACCTCCAAAATTAATTCTTAAGTTGATAAAGCTTGGATATTTTTCCCCTTTAAGTCTTTTGTTGAAATTTAATCCCCAGTGTTGGAGGTGGGGCCTGGTGGGAGGTGTTTGGGTCACGAGGGCAGATCCTTCATGAATAGCTTGGTGCCACCCTCAAGGTAATGAGTGAATTCTCATTCTATGTGTTCCTGCAAGAACTGATTGTTAAAAACAGTCTGGCCTCCCTTGGCCTCTCTCCCTCTTCCTCTTTCTCTCTCTCTCTCTCTCTATCTCTCTCTCTCTCTGTCTCTCTCTTGCCTGGCCCCCTTTCCTCTCTTTCTGTCTGTCTTTCCCTCACTTACCACCATGTGATCTCTACATGTAGACTCCCCTTCACTTGCCATCCTGAATGGAAGCTTCCTGAGGCTTTTAACCGAAGCCGGTACTGGCGCCATGCTGCTTCTACAGCCTTCAGAATCGTGAGCCACCTAAACCTCTTTTCTTTTAAATTACCCAGCCTTGGCTATGCCTTTATAGCCATGCAAAAGGACTAAGACATTAACATTTTTTTATATCCATAGTGCAAGCTGTCAGCTGTTATTCCTCCTTTACCGGCAATTTGAAGCTGTTAAATCATAATTCTATGATAAACGGTTAACATTCCATACTGGGCTGTATTTTTCCTGACTGAAAAAGGTAGAGTCTTGAGCAAAGTTAACTGGGAAGACTCTGTTCTCTGAATTACATGTATGCAGTAGGTTTCAATTGGAAGGAAGTATGTTGAATCAGTTAGGGTTTTTAAAATTATTATATCTATTTGACTTACAATGCTACTTGGAAAACTGTTTTAACAAAATTAGTACCGTTGCATTGTTTATCATGACTAATTCTTTTTGTTTGTTTGTTTTTTCTTTTGAGCCAGAGTCAATTATTCTAAGCCTAATATCTCCTGTTCACCTTTCATATATTGTATAATTGTTGTAAGTGAAACTTTGCACAAAAACAGATATGCAGGAAGGAAATTAATAATCTACAGGAAATACGCTTGTTTCTACTTGTCTCTACTTCTTGTGGATCAGTTTCCAAGATAGAAAAGTATAGCCTTAAAGGCATTGGAGCAAAAACCACCCACTTGCTAGTTATTTTACCAGCACTACTTTTTGGAAGACCTTGAAAATGGTTTCTGCACTTTTAACATAGGGAATGATGATGGCATCTTCCTTAAGTGTTGTTTTCAGCAAGCTCTCAGGTGCTAAACATAAAAAGCAACTAATACAGTACCTGACATGTAGTAGACACTCTCTATATTTTGGATGTTTTATAATATATATATTTATATATATACAGTCGAATGACCCTGTGAGCAAGGCCAATCTTGTGTATAGCTTTTAAAAATGCATTATATTTGCTGCTCCCCTTTATTTTTCATAACTTCAAAACATTATAATGCTATATTCCCAAACATTGTTTATACTACATTATCTGAATTGATTTAGTTAGGACCAGTTAAACCAAAAGGTAGCTTCCATGTTATAATATTTTGAAGGGTTAGGTCAGAATTCAAAGAAAGTTTTTTTTTTTTTTTTTTTTTGAGACGGAGTCTTGTTCTGTCGCCCAGGCTGGAATGCAGTGGCATAATCTTGGCTCACTACAACTTCCACCTCCTGGATTCAAGGAATTCTTCTGCCTCAGCCTCCCAAGTAGCTAGGACTACAGGTGCCCACCACCTCACCCAGCTAATTTTTTTTTTTTTTGTATTTTTAGTAAGACGGGGTTTCACCATGCTAACCAGGATGATCTCGATCTCCTGACCTCATGATCCACCTGTCTCAGCCTCCCAAAGTGCTGGGATTACAGGCGTGAGCCACCACACCCACCCAGAAAGACCTTATTTATACTTTGCATATTGATTAATGCATTCTACAATATTTGTTGTCTAGGCATAATTCTAAATTCTGGAGACTAAGAAATAAGATAAAAAAGAAGGAAAGCATACAATGAACAGTTAAATGAATGAACCACATAATTTCAGTTGATGATAACTGACACAGTTTTTCAAATGAAAATTAGTTTCATGATAAATTATTAACAAGAAAGGATTTTTTTTTAATTCTTTATGTTATGGGGTACATGGGCAGATCGTGCAGGATTGTTACACAGGTATACACATGCCATGGTGGTTTGCTGCATCCATCACCCCATCACCTACATTTGGTATTTCTCCTAATGTTATCCCCCCCAACCCCCTCACCCCCTGCTATCCCTCCCTAACCGCCTCACCTCTGGCTATCCCTCCCCTAGCCCCCCTACACCCAACAGGCCCCAATGTGTGATGTTCCCCTCCCTGTGTCCATGTGTTCTCATTGTTCAACACCCACTTATGAGTGAGAACATGTGGTGTTTGGTTTTTTGTTATTGTGTCAGTTTGCTGAGAATGATGGTTTCCAGCTTCATCCGTGTCCCTACAAAGGATATGAACTCATCCTTTTTTATGGCTGCATAGTATTCCATGGTGTATATATGCCACATTTTCTTTATCCAGTCTATCATTGATGGGCATTTAGGTTGGTTCCAAGTCTTTGCTATTGTAGACGGTGCTGCAATGAACATACATGTGCATGTTTCTTTATAATAGGACGATTTATAATCTTTTGGTTATATACCCAGTAATGGGATTGCTGGGTCAAATGGTATTTCTATTTCTAGATCCTTGAGAAATTGCCACACTGTCTTCCACAATGGTTGAACTAATTTACACTCCACCAACAGTGTAAAAGTGTTCCTATTTCTTCACATCCTCTCCAGCATCTGTTATCTCCTGATTTTTTAATTATCACCATTCTAACTGGGGTGAGATGACATCTCAATGTGGTTTTGATTTGCATTTCTCTAATGACCAGTGATGATGAGCATTTTTTCATACATTTGTTGGCTGCATAAATGTCTTCTTTTGAAACAAGAAAGGATTTCTAAAAGAAAAGCTAATTAATTTAAAAAATCATGCTTTAACTACAAGAGAAGCTCTAGGAATGATTAGAACTTGGAATCCTGGCTTCCCATTCTTCTTCTTTAAAGAGATATTGATCAAATTCCCCTATGAAATGATACTTTTGGGGCTAGATGATCTTTAAAATTCCTTCAAACATTAAATATTATTTTTAAAGAAAAAAGAGACATATTAGTTATAACTAAGGCACATAAATATAAAATAAAGTATGCATTGTGAATTCCAGAGCATAAATTATGGTAGTTCACCAATGATGTGCATTTCTTATAGTACATGTGTAGCACATTTTAGGATTTAATACATTTAGCAAATAAATGTGTAAAAGTAAAAAATTCCTCTTCCAGTTTCCTGTTCTTCTATGCCAACAAGTTTTTAAGACTGAAAGTATCAATAAATGTCTTCCATAAAAAGAGATGCTTCAGAAGGATGAAAGCAGGTCATATTTCTGTAATGTAAACACATTGTCCTCAATGCTGATATACTCGAATATGATCCATGGTCAGCACTTGTAAAGTGCTGTGAAAAGTGATGGAGGTGAGATAATTCATAACATATGACACAGCTGATAGAGGACCCAGTGTCTGGAATAAAAGAGGCAGAAAGATTGGGCAAGAATTCTCTAAACCAAGAATAAAACAAGAGTGTCAGGTTAGGGGAAAGCCAGGAGCTCAGAGAAATTGGATCAAGCTTCTTGTATATTACAGTCCCAATCGGGAATGTGCTAACACATCTTGGAGAGTACTTCAAACATGCAGCTTTCTTTATTTTGTCATATTTATTTCTTGTTGGATTGCATGTGTGAGCATTGGGTTCATTTCAATGGAAGAGTGATAAGGATACCACTGTAAGTAAGTGTGGTTTCTCATTCTGCCACACATCACAGAGATGAGTCATTGTCTCATGGGGCTTTCTGGGACTTTCAAGATCTTTTAGCCATGCTTTCTCTGAAAAAGGAACCAAGACAGTGACCATTAGCTATAATATAGAACCTTGGCGTTTTACTTTAACCTCTCTCAGCTTCCCTTTTTTCATCTATATGAAGAGATAATCATGCAGTATTTTCAAGGAGAAGGAATGAGGTTATATATGTAAGATATCTAGCACATCATATCTAGATATGTCCTCTCTAGAGGTGGTTGACAGACAAACCAGCCTAGGTTGCAATGTAGCCCCCAAATTTATGCCAAGGTAAGGACAGCTACCTCAAGATGCAGATGTTTTCTGTTTTATCCTGATTTTAGAATGTTCTCTGCTTTGCTCCCATCTCTGCCTTAGGATTCCTTTTCTATAGAACAAAATAGGTAGGGTTTTAGAGAAATGTGTATCTTATGATCTTATTTGCCTTGTTTTTGCTTGGTGGTTTTAAAATATTATTTTCATTGTTAAAATTCTCAAAAGAATGGTATGACAGTAGCAGAAGTACATTTATGCAAGACGGCTGATGAGTATTATAAGGGGAGATGAATATACTTTTTAAATATAAACATTTAAATTAACCCTTAAGAAGCTCCGGGCTGCTTGTGCTGTCGGCTGAAGCTGTTTCAAAAGATTGCAGCATTAGTAGCAAGCTGTTATGAGCTAGGTAACATTTATGACACAGTTATGTTTTATCCATGAGTACACAGGAAACCAGAGGGTGTAAATAATTTTGAATTTGGAATTACAGCTGAAGTAACTAGAACATACTTCATATGTAGTTAATAGAATAAGCTTTCAGCTAACTGTGTTCGGACTTACCTTGACATGGTATTTCTTTCTGTTGCCCGACCTCATATATCCTTAGGACATGGAGCAATCCACAAGAAAAGTGACTCTTAGTTGGGTGCAGTGACTTATACCTGTAATCCCAGCACTGTGGGAGGCTGAGGGGGGGGTGGATCACCTGAGGTCAGGAGTTTGAGACTAGCCTGGCTAACATGGTGAGACCCCGTCTCTACTAAAAATACAAATTTAGCTGTGTGTGGTGGCGCATGCCTGTAATCCCAGTTATTCAGGTGGCAAGGCTAGAGAATCGCTTGAACCTGGGAGGCGGAGGTTGCAGTGAGCTGAGATTGCTTGATTGCACTCCAGCCTGGGCAGCAAGAACGAAACCCTGTCTCAAAAAAAAAAAAAAAAAAAAAAAAAGAAAGAAAAGAAAAGTGACAATTGTGGCAGCCTTTTGAATATAATCTTATTTTTGGCATCCAAACATTTGTAAATAAGCTTTGAATATAAACGCTGCTCTCGCCTATGAGAGATAAAAATGGATTAGATGTTGAGAGGGGTGTGGAGGATGAGGCTCAGGCAATAACGATCGAGTGGCTTGCATACCCACAGCAGCAGACGGACACTCTGGGGAATTATCTCAACTATGCAGTCTAATTGGAATGATAACTTATATTCTTGTAACTATTTGTTATTTTAAAAACAAATAGGTGAACTTGGAAAGGCGTGCGCAGAAAAAAGCCAAATTCTTTCTCAGCCTTCCCAGTCCACTCTAGAATTGTCCTTCTCAGGCCTCGGAGAAAATCCAAGCTGGACTTCTTGGCTATATTATTTTCCGGTATCAAAACGTCCAGTTGGCCAACATAAATGTGTTACTTACGTAATGTCAACTTCCTCTTTTCCCACCACTCAGTCCTACCTTAGAGGGGGAGACATGCTGCAGTTTCTTTCCAATTTCTTTTATTTGTTCTCTTATGATTCCCTTCCCATTTACTCATTTGTGGCTCCTCCAGAATGAGGGTGGAGGGGCTGGAGTGAGTTGAGGAGAAGTAATGATCAGAAACAGTACTCATGGACTACAGTCTTCAAGAATCTGCTCTTGATAGAGATGTTTCGTTAATTTACCAGGAAGGTGCCCATCACCTGAATATCCACAAATTCCAGTACCTACAGCTCTCCCTGCAGTCCTCTTAAAGCATCTTGCTCCCTTGTCTTGAGGACATAAGCCCAGATCTCAGGTCTCTTATTTTATTCTCTGTAAGTGCCTAGGACCAATGGTTCTCAGACTCGGAGCCTCTGCCCAGATTCTGAAACAGCGGAAATAGCTGCTTTTGTTAGAACATGGAGTGTGCAGGGAAGAGTTTTGGCAAGTGCAGGAAAGGCCTTACGCCATGAAGGTTCGAGGAATGCTTGTAACTGTATAAGGGTTAGAAACAAGACTTGATTCCAGTAAAGGAAGGGGCTCCGTGCAAAGGTGCAAAGATACAAATCACTGTGATGTGCTACAGTGACAGCGAGAAGACCAGCCAGATTGAGAGCATGAGGCAGCCAGCACTAATGACGGTTTCTGAGATCTTGCCAGTAACTGGGGCTGTTTTACATTCAGAGCACATCTAATTCCCAGCAGTGATTTCTTCAGTGGAGATGAGCAGATAACTGGGGGCTGCAGTCATGTGGGAGGCAACATCGTTTGTCAAGGATTGGGAAGAATGAGGCATGAGTACTTGCAGGGATGTGTTAAAAGTTTCAGCCAGCTGTGTGGGAAAGTTTAGGGGTTCAGAGGAAAACATGCAACAGGGGCAGCTGGGCACAGTGGTTCTCCCCTGTAACCTCAGCACTTTCAGAGGCTGAGGTGAGAGGATTGCTCCAAGCCAGGTGTTTGAGACCAGCCAAGGCAACAGAGAGAGAGCCCATCGCTACAATGTTTTTTTAAATTAGCTGGGTGTGATCGTGTGCACCTGTAGTAACAGCTACTCAGGGGGCTAAGGCAAGAGGTTGGCTTGAGCTCAGGAGTTTGAGATTACAGTGATCTATGATCATATCACTGCACTCCTGCCTGGGTGACAGAGCGAGATCCTGTCACAAAGGATGGGACAAGCATTTTCTATTTTTATCAATTACTGAGATGTCATCATTAATGTGTTTTTATATTATGGTATATACTAGGAAGGAGTTGTTAACACCTTCCAATGATAAAAACAACAAAAATTATTTCCAAGATAATCCAGGATAATTAAGCAAATACAAAGATACGGCGGTAGTGGGAACACCGCCAGTTGTACAGGGTCAGGGTTGAGAATAAAGGATGAGGCAAAAGCCCAGCAGAGAGGGAGCCGAACCCCATGAACAACTTTGCTCAGCAGAGCAGAGAGCACTGGCTGGATGAACTGGAGTGCGGGCGGTGCACAGTGACATCGAGGAGCCTGGGGATGAGGAAACAGGCCATTTAACCACACAGAAGGATTACAGTACCACCTGTGGGAAATGCAAGGAGGTGAAAGCCACATTCCTGAACTTCAGGAACTTATCTTACCAGTGAGTGAGAGACACAACCTTCAAGGAAGGTCCTTCATGGTCAATGTTTGATGTTGCATGTCCCCAGTTGATTTCGGCAAACTCTAACCCAAGTATTAACAAAAGTATCCATGAGACAGAATTACATGGAGAGTTTTCTTTTTTAAAAAATAGAAATGGCAGACCCAGTGACTGAATTTCTACGTATCATGAGTGGCGGGCGGAGGCGGATAGGTTTGTTTTTGCAGAGCTCCCTGGGTGATTCTGAAGTGCAGGGAGAACTGGGCACTACCAGTAAGGTCAGGGCAAGTAACGGGCGTGCCACAGGGGTTCTGACTGTATTTGAGTACAAATACGGTCACTTTAATGGTTGATGCCGAACTTCCAATGACATATGTTTATTCCACCTGAATTTCTGGTACGTTCCATCCTGCCATCTAAACATCATTCTAAACATCACCAGAGTAGTAATTTACGAGACTCTCCAAAGAGCTCATCAAATGCACATTCCAGCACCCTCCTCTTTGGTTTGCATGTGGCCTGTGCCAGGTTTCTTTCCTGAGCTCTCCTCCTGGGTGATGTCCACTGTTTGCTGTCACCCTGAGGCCAGTAAAACAGCCACCCTCTTGGCTTTGCTAGTGGCTCCCCATGTGGAAACACCAATGTCCAGTTCCAGGTGAGCTGCTCCTCAAATTCCCTACCCAATACCTGCAAGCACCTAGACCCGCTGGGCTCCGTGTAGCCCTGGACAGTGTCCTTCCTTCAGTTCACTGCTCCATTTTGTAGCTGGCATCCTAAAGCAATAATGCTTGTGCCTGTAGCTCCTCAGAGTCTCTCAAAGGAAGTAGCTTCTTCCACCTTTTATCTACTGATATTTCCTAAAGGAAGAGTTCCATGCCCCGAAGTTTCCATGCACGCCTCCACAGGGGCACACAGCAGCCAGCACAGGACTCCCTGTTCGGTGGAGGTAGAATCAGCAGCGATGCACCCTGCAGCTTCTCCTCCCCTGCCTCGCCCCCCCGCCTCGCCCCATACCGCTCCGTTTCAGAGCACAAGCTTGGCTTTCACTTTGTTTTAACTACAAGTTGTCCATTTAGATAGTTCATTTAAAATACTGACATACTTGTTCGAGGGGGAATTTAGGCCTTTATATTATGGAAGACAGAAAACTGACTGCAGTTTTTAAACGGCAATTGCTCTAGCTTCTTCCTATCAGGTTAGAAACACACACACACTTTAAAACTATGTTTTAGATAAAGCACATCAATAAACGATCAAGATTTTATAACACCTGGCTTGTCTAAAAGAGCACCATGGAAGCCTTATAAAATTCTCCTGGAACGCATAATGACATGATGGTTTTCAGTGTTTCTGACCAGGTTTCTTTCTGTTCTTTGAAATCTGGGTCAGAGGCAGGATTCGGAGTACATTTCTTATGTGATATATTTTTTTTTTACACTGGCAATACGGGAAGTTACCGAAAAATCAAAACATCTAGTATGTAGATAAACCACACACCAAGTTAATGTAATAATCTACTCCTCCTTCCCCACCTTCCTGCTTCCCTCCCTCCCCTTCTGCCCTTCTTCCCCCCTCCCTGCTTTCTCCCTGCTTTCCACAGCCATGTATTCAGCACCAAGGCTGCCCCAGCAACTGTGCTAAGGACTGGGGATATAGAAGTAAGCATGCCCCTTTCCCCCTACTCAAGTTTTATGAGAAAGGTAGATGTATTAAAATGTTGCAGAGCATAATAACGTTCAGTGTTGTATAGAATATTCTGGAAACGCAAACTTTGGCCGTGGTTAATTTTACCTGGCGTAGTCAGGAAGGCTTAACAGAGGAAGTGACATGTACTTACTCTTGAAGAAACTGCTGATGTTTCTTTAGTTTTCTAACAGGGTAAAGGCATTCCTTATTCAACTTCTGCCTGAGGACTGGTTTTCCCACACAATATACAGAGGTTTGTCATACTGGCAGGAACTGAAAATAAGTGGGAACCAGTGAGATTTTCTGAACAGAACAGATGACCAGAGGGACTAGAAAGATGGTTACTTTATGGGGATGCTACAAAACATCAACTGAGGGTGTTCTGTGATTATAACATCGAAACATGTCGAGGTCAATATAACGGTTAAATATACAGATTATCATAAGATGAATTCCTATGAAGTATGGAGACTAAAAATACAGTCAGTTTCTTGATATGGAAAGAAAAGTGCTTAGAGCCTTGAAACACAGGAGACTGACATGGGACTTGGGGAGAATGCAGTTCGTAGAGAGGTTACAAGTGAGGACTCTGAAGTCAGAAGCCCAGATTTGAATCCAGCTCTAGAACGCAGCATGCCACATGACCACATGCAAAATCGTTTGTCTCTCTTTTTAGTTTCATTATCTATTAACTAGGAAATCAAAGTCGTTTCTAGTTTATAGGTTTGTTACCATGATTAAATGAGAAAATGCCGGAAGTACAGTCCATTACACACACGGTAGACTCGATAAATATAAACTTACCACCATTATTATTTTATGAAAAGCAAGCTATGAAGCAACATGACTCTGGCAACTTAATCCTGATTGCCGAGAACATACCAATAATTTGCTCTCCATGTGATCTGAAATGTTCCAAGGTGTGTTGAGTGTACACAGTTGGAGAACATACAACAGCACGATTATGTTTTAAGCCATTACTATTTAACTTGTTTTGATGAATGCCATTTGTGTACAAAAAAATAGCGAAGCAGATTAGTAAGATATTAAGATGCCCTTTGTGAGCTTCGCTTTCGCTACTAAAAGTATTTTTCTAAGTAATACAGCTTGAGACTATCTTGATTGAAACAGCATTAGAATATTTACAGCAAAAGCATCCCTTTTAGGAAAGGTGAGGTGGCTGAAAGTTCCTGTGTCTTAATGCATGAAGAGCCTTACAGATGACCCATCCACAAGACAGCAGGATGTATGCCTTCATGAAGCCAAAGGAAAAATCAATGGATTACAGTAACCACATTCTGGTTCTTTCCAGGAGAGCTGACATAGAACTGGAGTGGCTTTGTCTGCCTCTGTTTACAGTAAGAGATTATGAGTATATAATTGCAGTGTTAGCAGAAGGCATCACATGTGTGCCTCCACATTTTAAGGAAAGCCAAGTTGCCTTCCATTTGTCATGTATATATGAACACGTGAATACATATAAGAGTTCTCTGTTTTCACCAAGTTGAGGAAATGATAGCCCACAGAGTTACACAGGTGTCAATATATTTCAAAGAAATTCACCAAAAGAACTAAGAAATGAAGAAGCTCAGATTTCTGGCTTCTAAGCTATTGAACTATTCTGCATGTAGCTATGCTGATAAGTAGTTTTATTTGACAGGACCTGTGAGCCCATGTCTGCTCTACTACGAGAGGATTGTTACCCTTTCCCTGAATGCAACAGTGGTTTGCACCTGTGTATTTGGCCCTCCTCTCCCTGCCTACCAAACCTTGACTGCTTCTGTATTTAAAAGACATTAAACACACCATGGGCCGGGTGCGGTGGCTCATGCCTGCAATCCCAGCACTTTGGGAGGCTGGGGTGGGGGAATCACCTGAGGTCAGGAGTTCAAGCCTAGCCTGGCCAACACAGTGAAACCCTGTCTCTACTAAAAATACATATATAATAAAAATAAAATATGTAATAAATATGTTTTACAATTTGAAAAGACTTTCATTTGGTGCATGTGCTGACTATAAACAAAAAAGGAATGAAACACTGGACTTATTTTTGAGATGCTTACAGTTTAGTCTAATGTATAAGACTGCTTTCTCTTTGTTGTTGCAAATACTTCAGGTCTTTGAAGAATTCAAAATTCATTCTTAGGGGTAAAAGTTAGATCTTTGTTTGGGACTGCACCAGGGTCACTAGAGTTTAGAACAGAAATGTCTATGTGGTTTGAGAAGTTCCTGAATCTAAAAAGTGTTCACTATAGTGACAACACAATTAGCTTTACAATAGCACCACACACAAAAAGTAATATTCCTAGGAAGCCCTTTAACCAAGGAGATCAAAGATCTCTTTAAGGAGAACTACAAAACACTGTTTTAATTTCTTACAAAATGTTGTAAAAAATAAAATTTTTTTTTTAAAAAAAGTGGGCTGGCCGCGGTGGGTCATGCTTGTAATCCCAGCACTTTGGGAGGCCAAGGCAGGTGGGTCACCTGAGGTCAAGAGTTCAAGACCAGCCTGGCCAACATAGCGAAACCCCATCTCCACTAAAAATACAAAAATTAGCTGGGCATGTTGGCACGTGCATGTACTCCTAGCTACTTGGGAGGCTGAGGCAGGAGAATTGCTTGAATGCGGGAGGTGGAGGTTGCAGTAAGTTGAGATTTCACCACTGCACTGTAGACGGAGCTACAGAGTGAAACTCTGAAGAAAGAAAGAGAGAAATGGAGAAAGAGAGAAAGAGAGAGAGAGGAAGAGAGAAAGAGAAAAAGAAAGAAAGGAAAGAAAAAGAAAGATGGAAAAGAAAGAAAGAGAAAGAAAAGAAGAAATCATACCTGACACAAACAAATTGAAAAACATCCCATGCTCATGGATGGAAGAATCAATATCATTAAAATGACAATACTACGCAAAACAATCTACAGATTCAATGCCATGCCTATCAATATGCCAATGCCATTTTTCACAGAACTAGAAAAAAAAATGCTAAAATTGACATGAAACCACAAAAGAGTCTAAATAGCCAAAGAAATCCTAAGCAAAAAGAACAAAGCCAGAGGCATTACATTACCTGATTTCTAACTATACTACAAGGTTATAGTAGCCAAAACAGCATGATGCTAATACAGGAGTGGCAGAAAGGGAAGAGTGTAGTCCTTTTAAATGACATGGAGGGAAGGGAAGCACTAGGTAAAGGAGGTTGTGGTCCCTGGCTAGGGTTCCACCCCTGGGGACCCAGGGGAGGACAGGCATTCCTGCTTTCCTGCCCAAATGTTTCATTTTTCCAAGACCATCCTGGCCTGTTATACCCCCATCCTGCGCCTATAAAAACCTGAGACTCTAGCGGGCAGACACACAAGCGGCCAGACAGAGAGGAGCACATCGCCGGAAGAAGAGGCAAGTGGCTGGTCATGGAGAGGGTGACAAGAGGAGCACACTGAGAGAAGAGCACACCCACAGACACCAGCAGGCCATCAACCGACGTGGAGTTTGGCTGGGGCAGTCGGAGGAGAGCCCTGGCCACTGAGCAGCTGGGCTCCAGGGGAAAACCATCTCCTCTCTTGCTCCCCCTTCAGCTAGGAGATACTTCCACACAATAAAACTTTGCACTCATTCAACAAGCCAACGCGTGATCTGATTCTTCCGGTACACCAAGGCAAAAACCCTGGATACAGAAATCCCCTGGTCCTTGCACCAAGGTAGAGAGTTGAGCTGGTGAACACAAGCTGCCTACAGGTAAACTAAGAGAGCGCCCTGAAACACTCGCCCACTGGGGCCTCATGAGCTGTAAACATTCACCCCAAGACTGCCCTGGGGTCAGAGCCCCAGAGCCTGCCCATCTGTTTGTTCCCTTAGAGGTCTGAGCAGCAGAGCACTGAAGAAGTGAGCCACTCTCCCACCGCATGCCCTGTGAGGGGGACACAGGAACCTTTCCCGTTTCAATACTGGTACAAAAATAGACACATATGTCAATGGAGCAAAGCAGAGAGCCGGAAATAAAGCCACACACCTACAACCAACGGATCTTTGGCAAGTTGACAAAAATAAGCAATGGAGAAAATACACCCTATTGAATAATTGTTGCTGGGAGAACTGGCTAGCCATATGCAAACGAATGAAACTGGAACCCTACCTCTCACTGTAGACCAAACTGACCTTACGATGTGTTAAAGACTTATGTATAAAGCATTGATTTATTAAATCCTAGAAGAAAAGCTAGGAAAAACTCATCTGGACATTGGCCTAGGCAAAGAATTTATTACTAAATCTTCAAAAGCAAATACAACAAAAACAAAAATTGACAAACTAAAGAGCTTCTGCACAGCAAAAGAAAGAATCAACAGAGTAAACTGACAACTTACATAATGAAAGAGAATACTTGCAAAGTATGCACCTGGTAAAAGACTAATATCCAGAATCTATAAGAAACTTAAATCAACAATAACAACAATAAAGACCCATCAAAAGGGGACAAAGGACATGAACAGACACTTCTCAAAAGAAGACATACAGGCAGCCAGCAAATATATTTAAGAATGCTGAACATCTCCAATCATCAGAGAAATGCAAATCAAAACCACATCAGATACCAGCTCACACCAATCAGAATGGCTATTATGAAAAAGCAAAAAATAACACATATTGGTGCAGATGTAGAGAAAAGGGAATGCTTATACACTGTTGGTGGGAATGTAAGATAGCACAATGTCTATGGAAACATTCTGGAGATTTCTCAAAGAACTAAAAGTAGAACTCCCATTCAACCTAGCAGTCCCACTGCTGGGTAACTGCTCAAAGGAAAAGAAATCATTCTATTGGCCGAGCATGGTGGCTCACGCCTGTAATCCCAGCACTTTGGGAGGCCGAGGTGGGTGGATCACCTGAGATCAGGAGCTCAAGTCCAGCCTGGCAGCATGGTGAAACCGCATCTCAACTAAAAATATAAAAATTAGCTGGGCCTGGTGGTGCGTGCCTGTAATCCCAGCTACTAGGAGGGCTAAGGCAGGAGGATTGCTTGAACCTGGGAGGCAGAAGTTGCAGCAAGCTGAGATCATGCCACTGCACTCCAACCTGGGCAACAGAGTGAGACTCTGTCTCAAAAAAAGGAAATAAAGAAAGAAAGAAATCATTCTATCAAAAACTCAAAACTCATGTTTATTGCAACATTATTCACAATAGCAAAGTAATGAAATCAACCTAAGTACCCATCAATGGTAAATTGGATAAAGAAAATGTGCATATACACCATGGAATACCATGCAGCCAAAAGAAAAAAAAGAACAAAACCCTGTCCTTTGCAGCAACATGGATGCAGCGACAGGCCATTATCCTAGAAGAATTAATGCAAAAACAGAAAATCAAATACTTGCATGTTCTCACTTATAAGTGGGAACTAAACAATGGGTACATATGGCCATAAAGCTGGGTACACTAGACCCTGGGGAATTCTAAAGTAGGGAGGGAAGGAAGGGGCTGAGGGTTGAAAAACTACCTATTGGGCACTATGTTCACTATTTGGGTGATGGGTTCAATGGTAGCCCAAACCTCACCATTACACGATATACTCATGTACAAAACTGCACATGTACCACCTGAATCTAAAATTTAAAAAGAAGAAATGCCGGCTGTCAACCCATCCCAGAAGTAAGGAATCAAAATCTGCATATTACTAGCAAGATTCGTCAGGTGATTTGTATACACAGTAATATCCTAGAAACTTCGAATGAGAAATATGTTTCTTATCTGAGCATGTGGGGGTATTTCAGTCATGAAGGGCCTTCAAGAAGTTCATGAAGATGAAATTAAAAGATAATAAAAAGAAAAAGCTTAAGGCTAAAAAAATCAAATGTTCCCTGTAATGCCAGGACATCAAAGAGTGCCAGAGGAAAGGATTCTCGTCTTCATTAGACATCTACCAGAGTGGGGACTGGATGACCTTGAATTTGTATTGACTAATTAATCAAAAGCCTTTGTTAAAAAAGCATCATATTTTTAATCATCTGTTTAAGTGTGGTTTTAATATGATACTTTAATTATCTGCTTTCTTGTCAATTAGGATAAGTACATTACAATTAGTATAGAAAATTGTAATGTGCAAACTGATCATTTCAAAGAGAGCTATTCTTATTAGTCATGCCATTCCTAAATTTTAAAATGTAGAAATATGAGGAGAATCTTTATTAATCCTATATGTGAGAAAAAAAGATCAACTTCCAAATTCCACTACGTATTAACTGTTAAATCCCCAAATTCAAAATTTAAGACGTTATTTGAAATGCTTTTCTCAAGTAACGTGTTCGTCAGCTTGAACTTCTTTGTTTACTTACATATAAACCACCTTGAAATTGTAAACAACCAAGATAAGTATGTTTACCGTATCAACCATATCCCACTTCATCAACCACTTTTTGATAGTCAAATGCAAGTGTTTTCTGTATTATGTAGAAAAGAGTCTCTAGAAAAACATTTATATCTTTAAAGAGGATTTTGCCCTTTTCAGATATCATTTGTATTTTTCTTTGCTTTTATCTGTTTTTTTTTTTTCTTTTCAATTCATTGGTCACTTAGTCAACATGCTGTCACTATGGACTCCAGTCCCATCCAAGCTGTCCCTCTATTCTGTCCATGTTTACTGCAAGTCAGAGGTGCGCTGCAGTCACAGATATGCAGGGGTCTCATCAGGGCCGAAGCGTAATGAGCTCTCCAAGTCTGAACAAGCCACAAGAACACAGTTGCTCTCCACAGGAAAAGTCTGCTGTCCCACCATCCTCTCAACCTTGAGCACAGGTTGCAAATGCACAAGCACTTACAGGTGCTGCTGACATTGGACCAAGGCTGGGCAAAACCACTTTGTGATTTTTTTGTTTGTTTGTTTGTTTTTTGTTTTTCTGTTATGAGGTTTTGCTCTGGTGTCCCAGGCTGGAGTACAATGTTGTGATCTCAGGTCACTGAAATCTCTGCCTCCAGGGTTCAAGTGATTCTCCTGCCTTAGCCTCCTGAGTTACTGGGATTACAAGTGCCCACCACCGTGCCTGGCTAATTTTTGTGTTTTTAGTAGGGATGGGGTTTCACTGTGTTAGCCAGGCTGGTTTCCAACTCCTGACCTCAGGCGATCTGCCGGCCTCACCCTCGCAAAGTGCTGGGATTGCAGGCATGAGCCACCATCCCCAGCCATGATTTTTAATACATAAAGTTATTTAGCATATGTGGAATCACAGATTAAAGGCTTGTGGTAGTCTATTGTGCTAACAACGCATGGACCAAGGACTCCCCAAGCGCTCATCGGCATGCCAGATCTTAAAAGAAGCACTCTTCAGCTGGGTCCTGTCACCGCTCAGCAGATTAATTACACATCAGCACAATAAGCTATAAGCGTTCCAGGGGAAGTTATTGCAGTATATCATTTCAATGATCTGTAGATAGCAGACTGCTGGGAGACTTGTTTTGAACAGTGCCTTTCAATCCATCTCTGAGCTCTCTGAGGAGGCATCGAGGCATGCCAGAGTTGGAGACACTTCGGTGCCCCTCAAAGTATTCTTTCAGCTCCTTAGCCCATGTCTTACACGGTTCTGGAGGTTCTAATGACACTCTAATGGCTATCACTTATTATTTACTTATTCAACACACACGCATCCGGGACCCAGTGGAAAGCTGAATGAGGAAGATATTTAGGGTGAGACTCAGCACTTAAAGTTTAAGTGATAAATAACCTTGTTGGTCTCTGTGTAGCTCATTTTTTTCTCTGTAAAAATGTAAATTTGGTTGTAGAATTTTAGCCCTAGTGATTATTACTCTGATCTTAGAAAGAAAATACCTTGGTAGCTCCTCCTGTAATGTTGCATGAGTCAGAAACCATCTAAGTTTGGTTGATCACCAAAGTTGCTAGAAGAAAGCGTATGATGCTTTACATAAGAAGAACTGGTGTTATTTAAATGTAGCGATGTAACAGTCAAAGAATGATATGATATTCAGCTAGTGCACCAAGACTAAATTATGGAGAAATAACACTATGAAGACAGGTGACTTGCTAAGCGTAGTGCTCTAGATTTTATATTTAACTTAGAGTTTCAGATAAGATAAAGTCATTAGATAGTAACTTCATTATTGTAGAGGCCACTCATGTAGGATTTATTTAATGGTAGAGAGCTATACTCAAGATATGTTTCTGTTCTTGAGAGGACAAAACAGCATCTTAAGTATATAAATACAATTAGAGATTATTATAAAAAGTTGCACAAAGTGATAAATCACTTTGAAATCATCAGCTTGCACATTACAATTTTCTATACTAATTGTAAATCATTCATGTTGCTCTTTTAAAGCAGACCCTAAAACACATCTGTTAAGATTATGGGAGCTTAATTTTTATTACCATAAAAGACTGAAAATAATAAAAACATGCTTTTCTTCCAAAATATGTCATAATTTAGACTCCAAGTAATTCAAAAACGGTTTCTCTCATCACGAGTTTATCTTCTTTTAACCACATTTCCCAAGAATATGATATAAGCACTCGTGCATTTGTTTTAAACCAGCTATTGAGCCTCAAGAGTCTGACTTCGTCTGTCTGAAGGTTATTATGGCCTATGTTCTTCATCTGTGTTCCAGATCTTTCCTGCAGGGTCATGGTGCTCGTTGTGTAGACAGCCAGCTACCTCAGCAGGACAAAGATGGACAACAGAGGCTCTCTCTCAGGGTTTCTTTCTTCATGCTTGGTATTGGTTTATTTTAAGATGAATGCAGCTTGTCTTATAGAAAGCAAAAAAGAAATAGAAAAACTAAGTGACAGAAAAGGTTAACTATGAAATTTTAAAGCCTAAATATAGTCCCTTGCTGTGACAGGCAATGTTTCAGAACGTGATGGATTTGATTTTCCCAAGGGGATCTTTTACTGTAATGGAGAAAATATCTGAATTAATTAGATACAAAAGCCAATACTGTTGAGCCTCTGCTGAGAAAAATTATATTTATCGTGAAGAATGATCATATCAAATTTTAAAACAATCCGTGGTTTTTTAAACGTTCTTAAAATATTCAGTTATAGTTTTAATGGTTAAAATTCTCATTGAATGTGGTGATTTTTCTATCATTTAGTTGGAACTTTTTTAACAATATTTATGACATGACAATGATGGATATGATTTATGGGGCATTTAATATTGTAAGGCACCATGCCACGTGCTTTCTGTACACATATAGGATCCCACTTAACCCTCATAGTTTCTATGTGGTAAGGGTTATTTCCCTCATTGTATGTGCCTGCATGTAAACTAGGCCTTGTTTAGCAAACATTTAATGCTACGTTACTAGTGATTCCTAGACCTGAATTTCAGACCAGTTCTGATGAATCCCAAGTTCAGACTCTTAACCATTCTATGGAGCTGACTCCATAAAATTTATCTCCCTATGGAAGTTCTAAAAATAGCTATTTACAAAAGATTTCTCAACATTTTCATAAAGCCACATAGAATAATGGAATTAGCTTCACAAAATATAAAACACAAAAAATTAAACTGTATGCTATGATCTTAGATATTTAAGACAAACTCTTTGTTAGTAAGGGGCCATTTGAGCAGGCCCGGGAAGGAGGCGTATGTATTCAGTTGTACACACACAGTTGACTGAGCGGAAGTGTGTGAATTTCAGAGCCATGGGTGTGAGATGTTGGAGGGCAAGGTTGGCGTGTTTGGTAGGGATCCGTCCTGCCCATCCCCTCTTGTTACTGCATGTTCCTGAAGCATCAAATGCAGAAGGAACTCTGTGAGATGAGCAGCACAGGCCAATTTATTGCCACTGTCCTGAGCCTAAAGCTCCGTGAAATCTCCCTGGCAAAGGCGAGGTAGGACTACGTGGCCTGCTTGGGCTTGAGGAAAGACAACCTTCAGGCTCTCACCACATATAAATTGTGATCTCAGGCTTGCTCCTGCTGACTGACCAGCAGGGATGGGTCGGCCATGAGGAGAGCATTCCAGGGTAACTTGCATGACCGTCTAATACCCCACTTCTAGCTGGCCCTGCCATCAATAGACATGGCCCAACTAAAGAACCCAATGCTGGCCATCATATGAGCCCTCCCTCTCCTTATGATGGGAGATGAGAGTTGGCAAGGGACAGTCAGAGGACCTTAGGAGTCCTGCACACTCTCTACCCATCAAGACAAGAAGAAAGAGAGGAGCATTTTATCCCCTTTCAAAGAGGATGCTTTGTCCAAGGGGCAGCCTGGGGTCTCAAAGGCAAGTTATGTTTTCTGTATGGAAAGTGAGTGATGGAAAAAATGCTCAGTAATTTTCTAGTCTGCCTGTATTTTCAAGCATCTATTATTAATTTGAATTAGATTCATGTATGTGATTCCTATGTATGATTAATGTGGCTTACAGAAAATAAGTTGGAATGACAACAGATGTGTTACCTTTGCTATGGATGCAGTTTTTTTATTTTAAACAAGAATTAGTCCCACCTTTTATTTGTTTGGCAGAAAATTGCCCTATAACATAAAACTGACTTTCATAAAATATCAGTAAATTTGAAATGCCAGATGGAAACCTTCGTGTTGGCAGTTTTGAACCGTTCTTTTCCATTTTAGAGTCTCAGAATGAATACTTATCTTGTCAGTTTATGCTCTATTGTACAAAGGTTCTGTTTTGTGTAAACGAACTTCGGTCAATTTGGAACAAATTGATTTCTATCTCCAAGAATATTCTACCCTGCAAGTAGATACTTTCCATGAATATGTCATTTACATTTGATTTCTGACCTCAGCCTTATATATTGATTGTAACATATAAGTATTCATACTTTCAGTCTAGAAATTTGAAAGTTCTCAGCCTACCATTTTCTCTGACAAGGACTTTCCTATATTATGTTCTTTATATCTGAATAACTCGCTCATTCTTCTAGCTGGAATGCTGTAGAATACATTGCAATTTGCTTCAATTTCAGAGAGTAGAAGGGTGAGCAGGGAAAGGTAACGGGGAGAAGGGAGGGAGGAGGAATGCATTGAAAACAGGCTTCAGCAGCAAGAGCACAGCTGACAATCTCCAGCTTACAAACGCCATTCCTGTTGAAAATTAGGCTGTGGCTGAAACTGGACCCTGAAGGGGAGAATATTACAGACCTGAACAGAGTGGGTTCTGCGCTTCCGACTGAAAGCTGAGATTGCTGTGCTGCTTCTCCCTTCGCAATTATCTTTGATACGTATCTCGCTTTTTCTCCAGCTTCTGGTCATCATCCTTAGCCCATATACTTGTTGCTGCAATTGAGGGGAAAAAGAACCAATCGTGTAATCTCAAAGAAGCCTTTTTTCTCCCAAAAGAATGAAGCTCAGTGGTGTACTTGCGTGAGTTCCTTTTCTCCACTGCCACAGTTGAGTGATTTGTTAGCATAGCATTTCAGAACTCACCGTCAGAGCAACCTTCCCCACCACTTCACTAGAGGAAACACTTGACAATAACTTTGAACAGTTGCCTTCTAGTTTTTAAAAGGATCAATTACAAAAGTTCCTGTTCGTGAAATCATGCTGCAAGTTTACTTAAGATAATGTGTCTTAAATTTCGTGTTTTCTACAACGTGAACGTGTTACCGTTCAGCAATATATTATACAGAAGGTAGTTGTTACTGCAAAATATCACAACCTAGGAGTTGCCTAAACCAGGAAAGTACAGCCGTTCTGTAGAGTACTATGCAGCTGGGAAAAAGGCATGAGAAAGACCTCTACACATTGAGGTGGAGTAATTTAAGGACGCCATTGCTGTTTGAAGAAAAAAATACCTAAGATGATCTGTATTGTGTTATCTTATTTGCAGGAGTGAAGGGGAGGGAGTGGAGTGGAGTAAGGAGCTCCCCTCAGCTGGGAGGGTGAGCCAGGTGTCAGAGTAGCCATTTAAGGTAACAAGCCCTTAATGAGTTAAACCTTTGATCCCTCACTGTGGTATATAGGGAGTGGTCAGTCCCACCTCCCTTCGGCTCCTGTTTCCTCCGTGGAATGGCGCACCGGTCAAAGGTCAGGTGGACCCCTGCAGACACGGGTGCCCTTAACAAAAGGCTCCAGCAGTTTTTATGGACCCTGTGGCCAGGTGCAGAGAGCGCAGAGTGGACTGAGTCAGAGTGAGAAAACATGTCTTCGAGGCTTCCCCTCCTCCTCCCGGAAGGAGGCCCCTGCAGGGGTGCCTGAAGAGGGCCTTGCCCAAGGCCTCAGCTGGAGACCTGGGTGTGGAGCACGTGAGTAGGTGAAAAAGCCTGCCGGGCCAGGGGCTCTGAGACCTTGACTGCGCAGTGCTCCGGCCGTGCCCCGAGTCCTGTGTGGGGGCAGCTCCCTTCAACTGCCCACACTCAGGCCTGAAATATCACACATGGGCTCTTAACCAGGAGTCGCACTGAAAGGATGCATGTGTGCTGGTTTTTTCTCAAAGAAATGAGAAGAAGAAACCAGAAACAAGTGAGACCGATTCCTTGCACAGGGGGTGAGTAGGAACTGAGTGGGAGGTCAGAGGGGTGGCCGTGCCCAGCCGGGGCCCAGGTTAGGAGAGTGACCCTTCCCCGAATCTTTTTGTATAGCTTTGACCTTTGGAAACTTGTTAATGGTTTTTTTTCCTTTTCTTTTTGTTTTATTTTATTTTGAGACAGATTCTTGCTCTGTCACCCAGGCTGAAGTGCAGTGGCATGATCTAGGCTCACTGCAACCTCCACCTCCCCGGTCCAAGCGATTCTCCTGCCTCAGCCTCCGGAGTAGCTGGGATTACAGGCATCCGCCACCACGCCCAGCTAATTTTTTTTTTTTTTTTGTATTTTTAGTAGAGACTGGGTTTCGCCATGTTGGCCAGGCTGGTCTTGAATTCCTGACCTCAGGTAATCCACCCACCTCGGCCTCACAAAAGTGCTAGGATTACAGGCATGAACCGCTGTGTCTGGCCTGAACCTCGTTAATGTTTTATCTTAAAAAAAAAAAAAAAAGTCAGCAAGGGCAGAGAATAAAACAAAACTAAAACCAATTATAAATGCAAACAAATGAAAGTAATAGTACTTCAAAAAAATAATATAGCACAGTGAAAGGGGAAAGGAAATTTCCGAATAACTTTACACACAGAATTATTTACTACATACCTTTAGCATAAAGTCAGAACTCAATATAAAAATGAATTTAGTAAATAGATTTGTTTTTGCACTGACTGACATCGTTTCTATAACTTTGTGTATTCTAAATTTTATAAACTGAACAAATATTGAGATAACCAAAGTCAGATTTATCAGCGTCACAGAAGGAAGCTACAGATACTAAAAAAGAAAAGTCTAGAATAAACACTGTGATCCTTTATTGGAATCAGTTATCATTGTGCACTTGGGGTTGTCATAAATAAAGATATTTTTGTGTATAACACCCACATTTCTTAGCTTTGTCTTCTGAGAATATCTGGAAGCAGTGATATCCCACTAGGAATGAATATGTCTAGCATTCAATTTCCAGACATTTTCTCCACTTAAATTACTAGGGCTCCTTAGAGAAATAGTTGATTCTGGGGTTGGAGCAGGGAAAGTAAAATAGGAGGCTGGAACATTTTCTTAGACCAGAAAAGGAAGAAGGATGCAGGTAACAGTGGAGACGTACTCAAAAGATATGGGATTTAACTTCAGAGAGCTCCCATTGGCTAATCTAGGCGAATTGAGTATCAAAATAAATAATGATATTATGACCAATAGATGTTAACTCAGTAAAAAAACATAGGAATCCTTGGGTCTGTATATGACCAAATTATAAATGGTTAGAAGCCTCTTCATCTCTGTAAAATTCCACATGTAGAAGGATTGATTCATTTAGAAAAATCACAGTTTGGCAACTGGCATACTAATAATTGATTCAAGCAGGGATTATCAGTGGATAAAACCTGGTGAGTAGAGGTTTTATTAACAGCAGAGTATTTGCATAGCATTGTCTCCCAGAAAACACTTATTCAACATAAAAATAAAAGTCAGGAACCTCACCTGAACTAAATGTTCAAAGCCGAACTATTGGGACAAACAATAGCATGTGTCTCCCATTATAAACATCAGACAAACCCAGACTGAGGGACATTCTTCACAAAACCTGGCCTACATGCAACAGAAAATCTCAAGGCTGCTAAAGAGCTGTGGAGGGACTGTTCCAGATCAGAGGGAACTAAAAGTATATGAAAACTAAATGCAGCAGGTGGTCCTGGGTTCAATTTGGGGGGCTTGGCATTGCTGATATTTACAAATAAGAATCAGATTTGCTCAATTAGGTAACAGCATTCTATCAGCATTTTCTGATTTTGAGTATTGTGTAAAAATTTATGTAAATCTTTTATTCTCAGGAAATACAAAGTGAAGTGTTTAGGGGTAAAGGGCCATCCTATCTGAAACTTACTTTCAAATGGTTTAGAAAAAGTAATTATATATATAAAGATGTAAAGTACATTATATATAGTTAAATATGTATATATGCATATATTTAACTTTGCATTTACTTGTTTTAGTTTCTTTTCTTTTTAAATTTACTTTCTTGATATAAAGTACATATAGAAAGTTTGAGAGAAGGAGAAGATAAACTAAATGCAAAAAAAAAATTTGAGGAGGCTGAAGAATATATTACAGTGCTTTGTAAAGTTTTTGCAGCTTTTCTGCACATCTGACGTTATTTCAAAATTTAAAAATTCCCGAAGAAGAAAACAAATACAGGCTTTGTCATCAGATGAACGCTGACACCATGGTTAAACTATTTCTCATCTCTTCAGGGTTACGTGGTCAAAGGAAGGTACCCACAGGGTAGAGTCGTTGAAGACCCTGTATTTAACAATGCATGTAAAGCATTTTGCATGTCATTAAAATATGACATAGTACAGTGTAGTATAGTTTAGTCTATCTGTATCTGTCATCTAGCTAGCTGGCTAAATATCTATCTACCTAAACCTGTTACCTATCATTTATTTCTCCAGAATAAAGCTCTTACAGCATTTGTAGTACAAGTTTCCTAGTCAATAAAACTAATTATATATGCAGAAGTTAAATAATTTGATAGTTGCTATTTTGTAAAGCTTTATATACTTTTAGTTATTTCTTATGGTTAGAGTACCCAGAACTTTGTAAAATTTAAAAGTATACTTTTAAAGAAAGGTCATTAGCCCAGAGTGACCCTCTGAAACACAGATTTTTAAATATGCCCTATAAAACAAACACAGCTGTTAGGTTTTTGCTGTAACAATAAAGACAGTTATTTTAGTTATCTGTCAGTTACAGCACTGGAGAACAAAGTAAAATAGAAAATAAAAATATCAAACCAATCTTAAAATCAGTCTGGAGAGTTTTCGTGTTTTTACAGATCAGAAACTTGTTCCAAAGCAAATTGATTGACTCCGTGAGGGGTCTCCCTGTGCTGGTACAAGGCAAAGGAGGTGACATCTGCAGCAAAGGCAAACAGGAGACATTTATTCCTGTTTCTAAAATGCCCATTCGCTTCCTCTAAATTTTTTTTTTGTTTCAGTAAATAGGAACTCCACGTGTATGTGAAGTTAGCATGCAGGTATTATAAACAACCTTTTGTAAGTACACCTTGTCATGAACAAGAAGACTTTTTTTTCTTTTTGAGACAGATTCTTGCTCTGTTACCCAGGCTGGAGTGCAGTGGCGCAGTCTCGACTCACTGCAGCCTTTGCCTCCAGGTTCAGGCAATTCTCATGCCTCGGGCTCTGGAGTAGCTGGGATTACAGGTGCCGGCCACCACACCCACCTAAGCTTTGTATTTTTAGTAGAGATGGGGTTTCACCATGTTGGCCAGGCTGGTCTCAAACTCCTGACCTCAAGTGATCCGCTCACCTCAGCCTCCCAAAGTGCTGGGAAAACAGGCGTGAGGCACCCTTTCCAGGTGCAAGAAGACTTTTATTTCACTGCACACAGCCGGTGTGCCTGTGAAGAGCGATTTTTATCTTTAGTGTGCAAACAAAGGTCACGTAAGTCCTCTGAGTCTGTGTCCGAGCTTCAGGTTTCCTTCTTTGGGAAATGGCATCATCTTTTTACCTCCTTTTTTGCCGTAAGATATTGAAGAATACTGGTTCTGATGGTTGTGGTTTGTGGGCTTTTTTGTTTTTTTGTTTTTTCATTTTGCTGAAATTGCCACGTTTCCTTAGCTTATGCAATGTGATAATTTTTGTAGAGTGTTCTTATGGGGATTCAATGCTTTGATTTCAATTTTTTCCCTATTTTTATATCCACATTTCCATTTGACTTCCAGGGTTGAATCTAGACAATGTAGTATCTCATTTCTTTCTTTTCTTTTTTTTTTTTTTTTTTCCTGTGACAGAGTCTTGCTCTGTCACCCAGGCTGGAATGCAGTGGCACATTCTTGGCTCACTGTAGCATCTGCCTCCTGGGTTCAAGCAATTCTTCTACCTCAGCGTCCCTAGTAGCTGGGATTACAGGCTCACACCACCACGCCCGGCTAATTTTTGTATATTTAGTAGAGAGGGGTTTCACTGTGTTAGCCAGGCTGGTCTAAAACTCCTGACCTCGTTATCTGCCCACCTTGGCCTCCCAAAATGCAGGTATTATAGGCATAAACCACTGCACCTGGCTGTAACTTGCCTGTTTATGATTCTTCTTACATAGTTTTTGTTCCTGAACTCACAGAACTCTTTCAAGGGTATCCAGATTTCTTTGGTTCTAAAAGATTGTTAAACTTTTCTCCACTTTATCTTTGCTATTAAAATCCCCTTCAAATCTTGTAAGGCTAAATAAATAATATTCCTATTCTAATGCCAAGATCTAATTCACTGGGGCCATGGTGTTTTTTCTCATATAATATGTTCCTAGGGTGTATTTTTCTTTTCTCGTGGTCTATTCCCTTTTATTTTAAATTGGGAAATGTTAGATACAGAATTTTATTTTAAATCCAAGGAAGACTGATGAACTGAGGTGTGATAGCCGTAGCTTTTCCAGATTCTACTGTGGTTTGTTAACCACCAGACTTTGTTAAGTTCCTGCCACAGGTTCTATCTGGTGGCAAATGATTGTGTAAGATCCACACCGATCATGATCCATTTTGCTTCATTGTTCTCTTCTCAGCTGCGGCTTGTGTACTTAGTGAGGCCTGAGGAATAATCACCTCTTTCTCCGTTTTCTTTTGTAGCTGCTACCGATTGACCTAAACCAATAAGGGGCTCATGTAGGGCAGTGTCCTGGGGCACGTGGGGCGGGAAGCCGGTGGAGAATGGTGGGACATGGGGCTGAAGTGACAAGTAGCAGGCATTCTGCTTCCAAGTCCATGTTTCTGTGTGTCACTATTTGGTGTCAAATGTTCATACACGTATACATACATCTCTCTAATTTCTGGATTTCTACAGTCTCCTGAGAGTTTACAGGAATTTTCATGATAAACTTTGTAGCTCAGCTTTCCCGGTTACCCTCAGGAGGAATTCCATTTTTTGGTTTTGGATAAGCCGGTTATGCCTCATCTCCCTTACTAGTTTTCTCAGTTGAACTTCATTTCTTATTTTAGTATCTTGCTTAAGTGTGTGGGGTCTTATAAATGTTCCCCTGGTGACATGTGAAAATAGATCCACAGCTATAATTTTCAGACTTGGGTTGAATCTGAAAGCTTTTCATTCTGCTATATCAGAATGACATGTAAATAGAGTACCTGGTTGTTTTGGGTGCGTATTGATTCTGGCTTCTTAAAAAGGTGTTCAAAATTTAGTGTTTCTGGAATGAAGTTATTATAGAGAACTCAGGGTAGCTATAAATTCAAATTGATTTGGAACCATATTGCATGCCTTTGGGAGATGCTAAGCCATTTTCCTGATTTTTTTTCCTTCCAATATCATATCATTAAGGTAATAATGTTGTCTGCCAGAATTTGTTGTGATGAGCAGATGGATTACTAATATTTTGTTGATTGATTTCTTACTCAGCTCCGCTATAAAACTTAATAGATGATTCTGCCATCAACAGTTTAAGTGGTACCTATTAAGTTTAGACTTGGAGACCCTGCAAAACTCTTGCCCATTAAGCTTGGTTTTTCATTATGTGTTTTCATTTCCAGAAATATATTCACAAAACTTCCCCTATCCCTAGCTCAAGAAACATATGTCATGCCATCAAATTATACTCTGGGATAGTGAAGTTTTCTCAATAGTTTTGATTTCTTGCCTGAAATGTGTCTGCTATTATGCTTGTATTGTTGTTGTTAGTGAATATTTCTCTAAATTCTTAGCATGAAATAATGAATCCCATGGCCTTTATGAAACATAGTCAAATTTCTGCCAGACACCTTTTACTGTGTGTTATTTCAACATGACCACTCACTGCACTGTATCCTGAGACCAGTGACATTTCTTTAAAGGCACAGCCCTTCATTAAATATTGAAAAGTGACTAATAGCAACCTTGCTTTTTCAAAGTTAAAACTATTTTTTAATATGTTCATTTTTCATTTTTCTTTTTTTTT
>NW_016107321.1:3190145-3203414 GCF_001604975.1 Cebus imitator
TTTTTTGGGTGGTAAGCTCTTAATTGCTGCCTCAACTTCAGACCTTGTTATGGGTCTGTTCAGGGTTTTGGCTTCTTCCTGGTTTAGGCTTGGGAGGAGGCAAGTGTCCAGGAATTTATCCATTTCTTCCAGGTTTACTAGTTTATTCCATTTTTCTTCCAAATATGTATAACTTTTGGAGATTGGCTGATAGTATATTTTCCATTTGTTCATTCAGTTATTCATGGTTCATTTGTTTAATTGTATATATAATTTTTTAACTTTATATATAAATAATGAAGCCATTCAATGTGCCTGGCACTCTTCTAAGTTCTAGAGCACAGTAGTAAAAAGGAGAGGGTCATTGGACTTATCATGGAGCTTATATTCTGGGGTTCCTTGGGGGTGGCATGTCAAGAGAAATTAAAATTTCTTAGTTAATACTAGGTAACAAGTGCCGTGATGGAGATCAGTATGGGATGCCATCATGCAGACAATAGGAGAAGGGTGGGAGGCTGCTTTAGGACCCTGAAATGAAACCCTAATGGCAAGATTGTGCCAGGTGTGCAAAGGACTGGTGGGGGGAGGCAGAGCTGTCTTGGCTAAGGAGACAGCTAGTATAAGGCATCATAAGCAGATAAAGAGCCTGGCCCATCTGAAGAGCCAAAAGGAGGACAGTGCTTTGAAGAGGGCAGACAGGAGTGGAGAGCAGACTGGCCCAACTCATGTTGGCCTTGTAGACCAAGGCAAGAAATTTGGCTTGTGTTCTCCAAGTGGAATGGAACACTAGAGGAGTGTTAGTAGGGGAAGAATATGATCTGGTTTACAGTGTTGATTGTGGACTCTGGTTTATGATGTTGAATGTTTAAATTGAGTGTGCAGTGTTGAATGTGGAATCTGGTCTACATTGTTGAAGGACTCATCTTGCTGTACAAAGAATATGGAGCAAAAGCATCAATTTGTTGTTTAAGAATTTACTGGTACCAAACCAGAGATACAGACCAGTGGAACAGAACAGAGGCCTTGGAAGTATCGCCACACATCTACAACCATCTGATCTTTGGCAAATGTGACAAAAGTAAGCAATGGGGAAAAGATTTCCTGTTTAATAAATGGTGTTGGGAAAACTGGCTAGACATGTGCAGAAAGCAGAAACTGGACCCCTTTCTTACAACTTACACTAAAATTAACTCCAGATTAATTAAAGATTTAAACAAAAGACCGAACGCCATAAAAACCCTAGAAGAAAACCTAGGCAAAACCATTCAGTGCATAGGCACAGGCAAGGACTTCATGACTAGAACACCAAAAGCAATGGCAACAAAAGCTAAAACAGACAAATGGGATCTAATTAAACTTAAGAGTTTCTGCAAGCAAAAGAAAAAATCATCAGAGTGAACCAGCAACCAACAGAATGGGAAAACATTTTTGCAATCTACCCATCTGATAAAGGGCTAATATCCAGAATCTACAAAGAACTAAAGCAGATTTACAAGAAAAAAACAAACCCATTCAAAAGTGGGTGAAAGATATGAACAGACACTTTTCAAAAGAAGTCATTTATGAGGCCAACAAACGTATGAAAAAATGCTCATCACTGTTCATTAGGGAAATGTAAATCAAAACCACGTTGAGATACCATCTCATGCCAGCTAGAATGGCGATCATTAAACAATCAGGAGACAACAGATGCTGCAGAGGCTGTGGAGAAATAGGAACACTTTTACACTGTTTGTAGGAGGTAAATTAGTTCAACCATTGTGGAAGACAGTGTGACAATTCCTCAAGGATCTAGAAATAGAAATTCCATTTGACCCAGCAATCCCATTACTGGATCTATACCCAAAGGATTGTAAATTGTTCTATTATAAAGACACATGCACACATATCTTCATTGCGGCACTGTTTACAAAGCAAAGACTTGGAACTGACCGAAATGCCCATCAGTGATAGACTGGACAAGGAAAATATGGCCCATATACACCATGGAATACTATGCAGCCATAAAAAAGGATGAGTTCATATCCTTTGCAGGGACATGGATGAATCTGGAAACCATCATTCTCAGTAAACTGACACAAGAACAAAAAACCAAACACCACGTTTTCACTCATAAGTGGGTGTTGAACAGTGGGAACACATGGGCACAGGAAGGTGAAGGTCACACACTGGAGTCTGTTGGGGGGTATGGGTTAGGGGAGGGTCAGCTGGGGGTGGGGAGGTTGGGGAGGGAACACATTGGGAGAAATGCCTGATGTAGGTGGCTGGGGGATGGAGACAGCAAACCACCATGGCACGTGTGTACCTATGCAACAATCATGCAACATCAACGTACCCCAGAACTTAAAGTACACACACACAAAAAAAAAAAAAAAAAAAGAATTTTCCATTCAATGTTTAAATTGAATGGAAATTGAACTGGAACTCTTTTAAAGTCCCCGTAATTGTCAGTAGTGCATTCAGTTTAATCAACAAATTTTTACCAAACAACTACTGGGTGCTAGGTAATGGGGAACAAAAATGGAACAAACAAGTCATTAGACAAAATAAAATCACACACATATATAACTTCATTTCCAATGCTTAAAAGTGCTGATGTACTTTATAGTAATTCTAAGAAATGCATGTTTACTTAATATTCTTCAGATAGGAATTTTTAGTATGCCCTTATTTTTTAAATTTAGCAATATCACCACCAGCATAAAATGTCAGTAGATATATTTATTATCCTTTTATATTAAATTCATAAATGGCTTTGAAATTGTACAAGTGTTGGACTCAGATTATAAGATTAAATAGATTTAGATATACAATTCTTCTCCTTACCATCTTCTAACCCTGACATCTAGCACCAGTTTCTAAAGTTAACTTTTTTTCCTCCCCAAAAAAGGTCAGGTCTGATATATTAGCAAAGATCCTGCAGTTCTGTATCTCAACTACTTTAAAGCTCACTTGGAAAAGTAAACTGAGCCTAAGGAGTTTTATCATGAATGAAGTCTTTTTTCTCTCTAGCCCAAGGCATTCTCGGCAGGGCAATAGGTTCAGGCTGTCAACACTCAAGCAAGAAAGCAAGTAAGAGCTCAAGAGTTTCGTACCTTTTTAAATTTTTTTTTTCCTAGCAATTTAATACTCCTGAAGAGAAACAGAGAGAGAGAGCATATGCAAGAATCAGAGGTGACTTGAGAGCATTGCTGCACCTTTTCCACTACAGCCTTTCTCCTGCTTTATCAACGTGAAGAGGTCAACTTAATTTTTAATGATATGATAAAATGTCTTACCATATAGCATATGAGTCAAGTCTTTGTTTTTATTTTTGGACATATTTCTTACAAAATACCCAATGTGGACAATTTTCATGGTATTCTATATTGTCCTATACTTTTATTTATGTTATTACGAATAAGGAGACAAATGCAGACCAAACTGAAAGACCCCAAAGTTAGAGACTTTATCTTGGAAGAAGCACATGCTTGCAATATGTTATCATTTCTCTGTTCTAATTTAATTTTGCTAACTTATTAAAAGTTAGCTTGATTTTTATATTAGCTCTTTAGTTTTCAGGCATATCTTAGGATTTCAAAAGCTATTACTGTGAGATTCCTTTCATTTTAATTTAAGTGCCTTTTGAGGCAAGTCTTTTTAGTCCCTATAGACAATTAATTAGTATTTTCCTACAGAGAGAAAAATGTGTAATTTTAGTATTTTGCAAAATAATGCCAAGTCAAATAGAACATTATCTTCAACATTTTTCTTAAATATGATTTATCCCACTGAGCCCAACATCAACAGTATTTCCTTGAAATTTTCTTCCCATTCCTAATCAGAGCTGCGTCTGAGGAGCCGCTGAGGAAGTGAACCTGATCAACAGCCAGTCTGTAAAAGCAGCTGCTCATTACAGGGGAGGAAGACCATCTGCAGTGTGCTAAGCGAGTTTCCGTGCGGATTCTAAGTGCTCCCAGTTCTATGAGTTCATCAGTTTCTTTTCGAAGCTATAACTTTGCAACAGACATCTTTAGAAAACTTTTAGTGCTATCATTATGGTTATATTACCTACACTGGCGTTGAGGAGTTTGTTAATTGCTACTGCAACAATAAATGCTCATTATCTTCAAGCAAATAGTTAAGCAGTAAGCACCAAATATGAACTGTTGGTCAGTGGCAGTCTGTGGCAGACTGTGTGAGTGCATTCTTGTTCTGCTATAAAGAAATACCTGAGATTGGGCAACTTATAAGAAAAGAGGTTTAATTGACTCATGCCTCTGCAGGCTGTACAGGAAGCATAGTAACTTCTGCTTTGTGGGAGAGGCCTCCAGAAGTTCTTTTTCCCCCCTTGAGATGGAGATTCGGTCTCATTACCTAGGCTGGAGTGCAGTGGCACAATCTGAGCTCACCGAAACCTCCACCTCGCAGGTTCAAGCGATTCTCCTGCCTCAGCCTCCCAATTAGCTGGGATTATAGGCATGTGCCACCACGCCTGGCTATTTTTTTTTTTTTTTTTTTTTTTTAGTAGAAACATGGTTCGACCATGTTAGCCAAGGTGGTCTCAAACTTCTGACCTCAGGTGATCTGCCTGCCTTGGCCTCCAAAAGTACTGGGATTACAAGCGTGAGCCACCATGGCCAGGCTAAGAAGTTCTAATCATGGCAGAAGACAAAGGGAGACTGAGGTGTCTCACACAGCAGGAACAAGAGCAAGAAGGGATGAAGCAGCAGGTGCTGCAAAGGTTTTTTTTTGAGACGGAGTTTCGCTCGTTACCCAGGCTGGAGTGCAATGGCGCGATCTCGGCTCACCGCAACCTCCGCCTCCTGGGTTCAGGCAATTCTCCTGCCCCAGCATCCTGAGTCGCTGGGATTACAGGCACGCGCCACCATGCCCAGCTAATTTTTTGTAGTTTTAGTAGAGACGGGGTTTCACCATGTTGACCAGGATGGTCTCGATCTCTTGACCTCGTGATCCACCCGCCTCGGCCTCCCACAGTGCTGGGGCTACAAAGTTTTAAACAACCAGAGCTTGTGAGAACTTACTTTCAATTCCTTAAGACAGTACCATGTGGGATAGTGCTGAGTCATTCATGAGAAATTTAACCACATGATCCAGTCACCTCCCACCACGCCCCACCTCCAACACTGGGGATTACAATTCAGCATGCAATTTCGGTGAGGACACAAATCCCAACCATATCACAGCTCTTCAGAAAAGTTCCTAACTTATCTGTGTGAAGAGACCAAGGCTCTAAGCGTTTCAGGCCTAGAAACAAGTTTCTATAGGATGAGAATACCTTGAAGTTGCAAGAAAAAAAGACAAATCCATAAATAAAGTTTCAGATTTCAATACTTCTCTTTCAATAATAGAACACACAGGAAGAAAAGCAGTAAGGATATGGAAGGTTTAAACTATGTTATCCATCAATAGGACCTAATTGACTTATAAAATATTGTACCAAACTGTAGAATAGATATTCTTTACAAATGCACAGGGCATATTTACTATGGTAGGCTACATTGTGGGGCAGTCTAATTGATCATTAACAGATCAATGAATAAATTATGGTATATTTAGAGTTATATAGTCAACTGCAATAAAAAGGAATATCCTTTTTCAGAAATGGACACTTTCAGCATGTAAAAAATCAGTAAGGACATAGCTGAACTCAACACCATTGTAGCATGGTGAGTCCGCCACCCGTTAGTCAAGGGTGTGTGTTCACCACCTAAACCTTGAAGACCAGGCAGTGAGCCGAGGCCATGGGTCTCAGCCAAGTAGCAGGTGTTCCTGAGACCCTAGCAAGAAAAATAGTCTCAGCTGTTAAACACAGTATACAAAAATTCAGAAAATTAGCTTAAAAGTAGTTTAAGAATGAGAGGTGGTATGGATCTCTAGATTATTTATAGCGACTTTATTCATCATTGCCAAAACTTGGAAGCAGCCAAGATGTCCTTCAGTAGATGGATGGAAAAATATGTCTTTAAATGTAAGTCTCTAGAACAAAGTTTTGTTCTAAATTAAGAATTCAAGCATTATTTTACTGTTAAAATAAGCATCTTGTTACTACTGGTGAGGAAGGAGACCCAGGCATCTAGGATCACCTCCCCTTGACTTCCACACTGCATTTCTATAGAAGAAAAGCCTGGCCGACTGGCACCTCCTCAATCACCTTCCTGCAAATAGCAGGCATGGTGTGGGGGAATCTCTTGGGAAGACATTGTTTTTACTTAAACAAGATCAAAACCCCACCCCACTCCTCCATCTACCAAGACCCTTTCATATGTGATTTCTAAAGCTGTAGACCCAAGACCCTCTCATATGTGATTTCTAAAACTGTAAATCCAAGACCCTTTCACTCGTAATTTCTAAGGCTGTGAACCTAAGATTCTGTCATGTGTAATATCTAGAGTGTAAGTCTATATACAGGCAGAACTTCTCTTTGTTAGGCGAGCTTGGCGGTTAGACAAACCGTTGCCTCGCTCCTGGGCCATAATAAAACCTCTTCCTTCCTAGTTTGGCACCCGGGAGGTCTGTTTCTCGCAGCCAATGCTGCTTCAGTAGTGTTTCTTTGAAATATAATTATCACTCTTTTTAATGGTGCCAGTAACTCCGGTTATCATTTACTATTGCTATTGCTATTATTATTTCGGTCTGTGAAATCTAAAATCTAGCATCCATATGCACACAGTAAAAAAAGTCCTCTAAAGCTTGTTTGCGGAAATTAGCTGACCGAAGTGTCCTATTTTCCCACATAGATGTTTTGGTGCATTAGTCTCAGTAACAAAAGTAGTTCCATTCCTTCATTCCTATCCGTGCCTACCACTGCAGCTAACAATCACTCCTCACCTCTTGCTGCCTTCCTGGCTGGGGCATTCTGCTTTATTTCGTGTGGCTCTTGGACCTTGCGCATTGCTTAGCACATAGAAAATGCAAAATGAATGTCATTGCATAAATGGATGTGCCCTGAAATATTCGCCTGTGCACAGATGAGGATTTACTGCTCTGGGCTCTCGCTTTTTCCTTTTTACTACAAGACACTTTTTATGTTTCAGGAATTGTGGAGCAATTCTGAGGTGGGAACAGTCACTTTTTAATGTCACAGTAGCAGTAACCAGTAAAGTCCAGTGTCCAGATGGGCACAAGAAGAATTCACTTCCTGAAATGAATTGCGGTGGCATCTCCCCTGCTCCCCTACAGAAAGTTATTTGTCAATTTTACATTCATCCAGACTGCCTCCTCTCTAGGCAGTTGACACTGATGTTGTTTGTTGTTGTTGCTGAGACTTGATAGCTCACTACGGCAATGATTCTGAAAGGTGTGAAGAGGGGTTTATAGGAGAATCGTTTGTGGTGGAGGCAAGCTGTGTACAATTCTGTGTTGCAGTTTTGGAAATCCTTCTTCACCGTTTCCTAAATCTACTGAGAATCTACATAACTTTCTATCAAATGTTTTTGTGTGTAAGGACACAAAATAAAACAGAATGGTTTTCATTCTCAAAAGACTAGAAAATAATTATGGTATTGTAAGGAAAATTATCTAAACACACATACTCAGTTCACACTCCTCTTCTTTGGAAACCAACTGACACCACCAATTACTTATTTCCACTGTATGATTTCCCTGAAGATCCCATTTATATTGAGGCAGTTTGGGGGTTAGGAAATATACTGGACATTGACCTGATGACAAATTTATGCTGCAAGTATGTATAAAGGGATGGGATTTCTCTTACACTATCTTTTATTCTCTTGAGAATTTGCTGGAGCCCAGGAAATTCACTGAAACTTCCTCTTATTGAACGTGTAAATAAATGCTGTTTTTTAGGAATGGCCATCTCAGCCTGATACGCAAACAGTAGCTAATGAAACAGTAGCTATCTGCTACCAGAGTAGACAGCTATCACTAGGATAACTGAATGGAGCCCTGGCCACATGTGAATTGCTTGCTGAGGTTACCCTCATTTTATCTTTGACTGTCAGACATACATAGAAATTGGACAAAACAAATAAACATTTGTTTATATGCAAATATATGGGGGGGTTTTATATGTGTAGTTAATAGATTATTTCCAGGTTCATAAAAGAAGGTTATAAAATATTTAGCAAAACATGACTTCATGCCAATTATGATTTCCTGATAAATGAAGCATTTCTTAGCAACCATCATAGCACAAATAATGATTTATAGCAGTGTATCTACTATGTGTGTTTGAGGAGTTGAGGCTGATAAATGGGCTGAAAAGAGTCAACTCATTCTCGTATCCATAGACTATTAAGTGCTACTGCTACGGCTTCCTCACTAAATCTTAGATGGTAAAACTCATACTTCCCCAAAATCCTCATAAAGATAAGATGAATACTGTATTGAAAGGGCTACATAATTACCATATAAATGTATATTTTATGTTATTTTAATATATTTTATAGTATATGTGGTTATTTCCACATTATTGCCATACATAAACCATTTTTGTCAACTTTCCCATGGTTATGAAGGTCATCAAAGCTCCTCATTACCTGGCACCTATATTTTAGGACACAGGTCTGACCAACTATGAGCAGGCTTTTGGCCATTTTTGCACAGATGGGCTTATATATAACCAGCCAAGTAATGATACATTCATTGAGCACCAGGTGCTGGTGATCAAAGGAATGTTTGCAGCTAAAAAATATTGACAACTCTGTCCAACTTGAGTTTACCCTCACATATTTTGGTTTGGGGAGATATTTCTATCACTAACCACCAGTTTTCTGAAAAGAAACTAGATTTGTACAGGTAGGGTAAGGAAGAGCATTTCACAGTCACCAGAGAATAGCAGGTGCCTGATACAACTTGGTATGTTCTGAGTAGACAGATTGACCCAACTGATTTGAAAATTGTAATGTGAATAACACCCACCATCCCCCTACCACAGTGCCTTGAGAGGTGCCATCTAGCTGGTATTGAGTTAGGTGATTGGGGAAAAGAAATTACTTGCTTATGTTATTGAGTCCCCATATAGGAAGGCACAGAGAGAGACACTGTGCAAAACCCACAAGTTGTAAATGATGGCCAGTTAGGTGGAATGGCTTAGACAAAGTAATTAGCACTTCAGAAGAATTAGCAGCAGAACCCCAGGTGCCTGGTTTTTATACATCCTGTTCCAAGAAGTTTGTAGTTTGGGCCTCTAAGGAACATGAAATTAATGTTTTCCTAGGTTTGCACTACAGGGTAGAAATAAATTTTTTCGCAGAACTCAACTATATTTAAATGAGCATACAGATGTATGTATATAAGGAAAATAACTTCATTTAATGCACCAAGAAGTAGAATGGAACGTGCCTATGGAATAGAGCACATTGTGTCAAATGTGCTGGCCACCTAGATCTCCGTTTATTATGTATTTCATTGTATATACTTACTGTCATTCAGTAACTCAAATTGAAGCTTGCTGTTTTATATATAGAGAGGTAGACTAGGTTTGCAAGATGTATGGGTCATTCACTTCAGTTGGGAGCTAGCTACCTGCTGATATGAGTCCAATATTAAGGGGTACATCTAGTGGTTGGGTTGTTTTCCGTGTGATTTCCTTTTGAAGCATGATGATTTAGGCGCTTTCTCTGTGTTCATTAAAAACAACTTTTTTCCCTAGAAAATTTTACAGCCTAATCATAAACATCCTCTAGGCTAACGCTTGATATATGAGATTCTGGGAAAAAGATATTTTGGGGGTAGGCTGATTTTCATACTTATAATGTTCCTTTCACACATACTAACTAATGCTGACTAGCATTGTTAGCTATGTAAACATAAAAGTATTGAAATAGCAATACATATTAGTGTAACTGTATACATTTGTTAAAAAATGGAGAGTCTGCTATTCCTCATTTAACTAGCTGAATATTACTTCTACCAGTTACATATACATGTGATTAAGAGGAGCTAAAAATTGGGGAAAAGAAAGACACAAATTAATCTCAGTAAATTTGGAGTACCATTAGAGATTTTGGATCAGTCAACCACATTTCGGCAAATCAGCCAAAAAGAAAATAAACGTGGTCTAAAGTAAAGTATGTAGACACTGTTGGCTTGAGGAAACACATAGGAACCTTTTATTTGCGTCTGTTTAGTAAAGGTCTGGTAACCAGACTGTGATTAATGTTCACCGTCGACTTCGGAAAGATACTTGTCCCTTGCCTAGCTTATTTTGCTTAACATAATAATCTCTAGTTTCATCCATGTTTCTGCAAACATAGGATTTCACCCTTTTTATGGCTGATTAGTACTTGTGTGTGTGTGTGTGTGTGTGTGTGTGTGTGTGTGTGTATACACACCGTGTTTTCTTTATCCATTTGTCTGTTGATTGACACAGGTTGACTCCCTATCTTGACTATACAGCTAGAGTAAACATGGGGGTACAGGAATCCTTTGATATGCCGCTCTTCTTCCTTTGGATAGATACCTATTGGTGGAATTATTGGATCATATGGCAGTTCTAATTTTAGGGTTTTTAAAATTTTTTGTGAAAACGAGGTCTTGGTATGTTGCCCAGGCTGGTCTCAAACTCCTGGACTCAAGCAGTCTTCCCACTTCAGCCTCCCAAAGTGCTGGGATTACAGGCATAAGCTACCTTGTATTTTTAATTTTTTTGAGACACTTCCATACTGTTTTCCAGAATGGCCGTACTAACTTACAGGTTGTTACAACGGTGTATAAGAGCTGCCTTTTTTCCACATTCTTACCAATATTTGTTATTTTGTTTCTTTTTTATAGTAGCCATACTGTTGTAAGATGATATCTTATTGCTGTTTGGACTTGGTTTTCCTTGATGATTTCTGACATTTTGCCCACTCTTTGATGGGTTTATTTGTATTTTTGCTTTTGAGTTGTTTGAGTTCCTTGTATATTCTGGATGTTAGTCCCTTGTTGGATGAATAGTTTGCAGATATTTTCTCCCATTCTACAGGTTGTCTCTGTTGATTGTTTCCTATGCTGCACAGAAGCTTTTTTGCTTAATATAGTCCCATTTGTCTACTTTTGTATATGTTGCCTGTGCTTTTGAGCTCTTGGCCATAAAAATCTTTGCCTAGACCAACGTCCTGAATGTTTTCCTTCCTTCCTTCCTTTTAGTAGTTTTATACTTTGGGGTTTTATGTTTAAGTCATTCTGCCTTGATTTTTGCATATAGTGAGAGATAGGAGCCTAGTTTCATTCTTCTGTGTATACATTTTACCCAGCACTATTTATTGTAGTGTGCTTTCCCCAGTGTGTGTTGTTGGTACCATTGTTGAAGACAGTTGGCTGTAAATACACTAATTGATTTCTGGGTTCTCTGTTTTGTTCCATTGCTCTATGTGTCTATTTTCATACCAGTACCCTGCTGTTTTGGTTACTATAGCTTTAGAGGATATTTTGAGGTCAGGTAGTGTGATGCCTCCAGATTTGTTCTTTTTGCTCAGGATTGCTTTGGCTACTCAGGATGTTCTGTGGTCCCATGCAAATTTTAGGACTGTTTTTTTCTATATCTATGAAGAATGATATTGTTATTTTGATAGGGATTACACTGAGTAGTCATTTTAACAATATTAATTTGGTCAATGAGCAGGGCATGCCTTTCCATTGGTTTGTGTCATCTTCAATTTCTTCCATTGGTGTTTTGTAGTTTTCCTTGCAAAGGTCTTTTATCTCCTTGGTTAAATCTATCTCTAAGTAGACTTTATGGTAGCTATTGTAAATGGGATTGCTTTATTGATTTTTTTTCAACTAGTTTGTTAGTGGTAATAGAAACACCACTGATTTTTGTATGTTGATTTTGTGTCCTCCAACCTCATTGTATTTGTTAGTTCTAAGGTTTTTTTTTTGTGGAGTATAGGTTTTTCTATATATAAGATCATGTTTTCTGCAAAGAGGAACTGCTTGACTTTCTTTTTTCCAGTTTGGATGACTTTTCTTTCTTGTACCTGATTGACCTGGCTAGTACTTTCAGTACTTTGTTGAATTGGAGTGGTGAGAGGGGGCATGCTTGTCTTGTTCCAGTTCTTTAGAGGAAAGACTTTAACCTTTTCCCCATTAGGTATGTTCCTTCTATGCCTAGTTTGTTGATGTTTTATCATAAAGGAATGTTGAGTTTTGTCAAAAGCCTTTTCTGCATCTATTCAGGTGATTATATGGTTTTTGTCCTTCATTTTCTTTTTATCCTGCACACCATGCTTCTTTATGTCTTTCATGTTCTTGATGTGATGTATCACATTTATTGATTTATTTATGTTCAACCACTCTTGCATCCCAGAGATAAATCTCACTTGATTATGATATGCTCTTTTGTTGAGGATTTTTTCATTGATGTTCATAACAGGTTGCTATAGTTTGGATATTTGACCATAGAAGCCTTATGTTGAAAATTTCATCACCAATGTTAGAGGTAGGGGCTAGTGGGAGGTATTTGGGTCATGGGAACAGTCCCTCATGAATAGATTAATGCCCTCTCTCAAATAGGGGGCTGTATGAGTTCCCATGAAAGCTGCTTGTTTAAAAAAAGAACGTGGCACTTTCCTCCCTCTCTTGCATTTTGTCATGTCACATGATCTCTGCACATGCTGGCTCCCCTTTGCTTTCTGCTATGATTGGAAGCAGCCTGAGCCCTTCACCAGAAGCAGGTGCTGGTTCAATACTTCTTTTATAACTTGCAGAACCATGAGTCAAATAAACCCCCCCCCCTTTTTTTTTTTTTAATAAATTACTCAGTGTCAGGTATTCCATTATAGCAAGACAAATGGACTAACACAGCGATCTTGGCCTGTTAGTTTTTTTTGTTTGTCCTTATTTGGTTTTGGTATCAGGGTAATGCTGGCCATGTAGAATGCATTAGGAAGAATCTCTTCCTTTTCACCTTTTTAAAATAGTTTAAGAATTGCTGTTAGCTCTTCTATATAAATTTGGTAGAATTCTGCAGTTAATCCATCTTGTCCAGGGCCTTTCTTTGTTGGGGGACTTTTTATTACTGCTTTAATATCACTAGTCATCATGGGTCTGCTTAGGTTTTCTTCCTGGTACATTCTTGGTAGGTTGTATGTATCCAAGGTTTATGTATTTTCCAGCTTGTTAGCATGTAGTTGTTCATAATAGTCTTTAATGATCCTTTGTATTTCTGAGGTGCCAGTGGTAATGTGTCCTTTTGTGTATGATTTTTTAATTTGAGTTTTCTCTGTTTTTTTCTTGGTTATTCTGGTAGTCAATTTTATCTTTTCCAAAAACTGGGTTGTTATATTATTAATCCTTTCTACATTTTTCTTGTCTCTGTCTCATTTAGTTCCACTTTGATCTTTA
>NW_016107321.1:3203435-3245771 GCF_001604975.1 Cebus imitator
TTCCTTGAGATGGAGTCCTGCCCTGTCACCCATGCTGAAGTATAATGGCGCAATCTCAGTTCACTGCAACCTCTGCCTTCCGGGTTCAAACAATTCTCCTGCCTCAGCCTCCCAAGTAGCTAGGATTACAGGTGCCCACCACCACACCCAGCTAATTTTTTTTGTATTTTTAGTAGAGACAGAGTCTCGCTCTTTTGCTTAGCCTGGAGTGCAGTGGCTTGAGCTCAGCTCGCTTACACCTCTGCTTTCTGGGTTCAAGCAATTCTCATGCCTCAGCCTCTTGAGTATTACAGGTGCCAGCCAGCTAGTTTTTGTATTTTTTATACTGATAGGGTTTCACCATGTTGGCCAGGCTGGTCTCAAACTCTTGACTTCAAATGTTCTGCCTGCCTTGGCCTCCCAAAGTGCTGGGATTACAGGCATGAGCTACTGGGCCTAGCCTTCTTTGTCTCTTTTTAGAGTTTTTGACTTGCAATCTGTTTTATCTGCTGTCAGTATGACTACTATTGTCAACTTTTGTTGTTTTTTGTATGGAATGACTTTTTCTATACTGTCACTTTCATTGTTTATGTGTTTTTACAAGTGAAGTGTTTTTCTTGTAGGCATCATACAGTTGGCTTATTTTTTAAAATTCATTCAGCCGTTTATTATCTTTTCCAGGGAAAATAAATTCATTTACCTTTAAAGTTATTATTCATGAGTGAAGACATATTCCTATCATTTCGTTAATTGTTTTCTGGTTGTTTCACATATCCTTTGTTCCTTCTTTCCCTTTTATTGTTTATCACTGTGGTTTGGTGGTTTTCTGTTAACAGTAGCATTTGAGTCCTTTCCTTCTCCTTTGTGTGTCTGCTCTACCAGTGAGTTTTATACATTTGTGTGCTTTTATGATGGTACATACTGTTCATTTCCTTCCAGATGTAGAATTTCCTTGAGCATTTCTCATAAGGCTTGTCTAGTGGTGATGAATTCCTTCTGTTTGTGCCTGGGAAAGACTTAATTTCTCCTTTGTTTTTGAAGGATAACTTTGTTGGTAGAATATTCTTCACTAGCATATTTTTTCATTCAACACTTAAACATATCATTCCATTCTCTCTTGCCTGTAAGGTTTCTGCTGTGAAATCTGCTGTTTGTCTGATGGGGATACCTTTATATATGACTTGACACTTTTCTCTTACTGTTTTTAGAATTCCGTTTGTCTTTAACTTTCAACAGTTTGACTATAATGTTCCTTGGAATTCTGTTTGTTTTTCACTTTTAAGAGTTTGACTGTAATGTTCCTTGAAAAAAACATTTTTGAGTGAAATTTATTTGGCATTCTTGGAGCTTCTTGTATCTGGATGTCTAAATCTCTTGCAAGATTTGGGAAGTATTCAGATATTCTTTAGTTACATAGGCTTTCCATGTCTCTGCTCATTTCTTCACCATCTGGAACACCCCAAATTCCAACATTTGTTTGCTTTCTGATGTCTCAGATATCACATAAGCTTACTTTATGTTTTTATGATTTTTAAAAAATATTTTAACTGGGTATTTCAAATAATATCTTTTCAAGCTTAGAAAATTTTTTCTCTCTGCCTGATCTCATCTGTTTTCGAAGCCCTCGATTGTATTTTTGTTTCATTCATTGAATTCTCCAGATCCAGGATTTTTGTTTGGAAATTTTTAAAGATATCTTTCTCTTGTTTAATTTCTCATTCAGATCATGAATTACTTTTCTGATATTTTGTGTTGTTTATTTCTGTTCTGTTATATCTCACTGAGCTTTTTACAGTGCCTCTGATGTAGCAGTTGCTTCTTCCAATTTTATGGATTGGCTTTTGCAGGAAAAGATTACTTTTTTCTATAGATGAATTTATAATGTTGTTTGGGTAGGTCACTTTGGCTTTGATTTTAGTTGGGCACAGCAACATAGTGTCTGAATGATTTTTTTCAACTGTAATCAGCATCAGTTGTGTCTCTGATCTCTTCAGTGGCTCAGTTAGCACTTGTCAGTAGAGGTTGCAGTGAAGCTTTTCTGGGGACAGAGTCACCAAGTGGGCTGGTCTTCAGATATAGTGGTGGCATCAGTCAGTTGGATATGCCACACCTTGGGCCTCCAGACAGCCTACTTGTGTACTGGCAGTGGTGGCAGTGGGCTGGGAGGGCAGGCTGGTCCTTGGGCCCCTGGGTGGTGTGTGGCATCATTCATGGCAATAGTAGTATCAAGCCAAAAACTCTGGTTCCTAGTTGGCGTACGCAGGCACCAGTGGTGGTGGTGGCACGGTGAGCAAGCCAGTGCTCAGGCCTCCAGGTGACTCATATGGGGAGATGCCAGCAGTGGTGATAGCTGCAAGCTGAGTGGGCCCATCCTCAGTCCTCTGGGAGTTGTGTGTGGGCCCTGGTGGTAGCAGACAGGGAAGACCATCCCCCAGTGCCCTAAAGTATGGGAGCACTGACAGGCTGAGCAGGCCCATCTTCAGGGCCCTGAAAGGTATGCATAGGCATTAATAGCGGTATATGGGGCAGATCAGTCCCCAGGTCACCAGATGAAGCATGCAGGCACTGTCAGTGGTAGCATTAGGCAGAGAAGGCCTGTCTTCAGGTTCCCAGTAGCGTATGTGGGTACAGGCTGTGGGAGCTCAGACACATTGGTCCCCAGGTCCCATATAGCATACTTGGGTGCCAGCAGAGGTGGTGGTGGGCATAACTGACCCCTTCCCCAGCCCCAGATGGTATGCACAGGCATCAGTGATGGATGAGGCAGGCATGTTGACAGGCCCTGCAATGATATACAGTTTCCAGTGACAACAGTATGGTAGGCTGATCCCTGGGCTTCCAGACGTACATGCATGTGCTGGTGGGAACAGCAGCAGGAGGGCAGACCTCAAGTCCCCTGATGTGCATGGGCACCAGCTGTCACAGGTGAGGCTGTTTGATCCCCAGGCCCTGGATGGTATGCTTGGGTGTTGACATTGGTTGCAGCAGTAAGCAGGGTAGACCTGTCCTCAAGCCCAGGTCAGCACCCAGGTGGATCAGTTCCCAGGCCACCTGAAGATGTGTTTCACGTGTGGTGGCTTTGCTGCTGCAGGGAACAGCATTGCTGTTAGTGCCAATGGCCCCAGGCAGGTGACTCTCAGGCTCTGTGGAGCGTTGCTTCAGCTCCTTTTATTCTGGAGCAGCCTCCTCAGTGTGTTGTACTGCCCATGCCCCAGAGCACAGGATGCACTACGGGCATCAGTGCTGGAGACCTGGCTGCATGGCTGGGTCCATCAGCATTGAGATGCTGCAGCCGTGTCAAGATATTTTCTAAGAGTATGTATATTAACACTTCGTGTACTATGCATTCTGTGAACATTTTTGTCATTTTGTCATTGCTGAAATATTTGAAATGAAGAACATTTCCTTTATATAGGCAAAGACTTAGTTTATATCTTTCTAAAGAAATGCTGCCTACCACTCTCATTGCAAGTTATATGAATTATCACCTATATTTTCAATGTCATATATATATATGTCTATATATGCCTATATATATGTCTCTCTATATATATGTCTATATATATGTCCTAGGTTGGAGTGCAGTAGCATGATCTCAACTCAGTGCAACCTCTGTCTCCCAGGCTCAAGCGATCCTGCCTCCTCAGCCTCCCATGTAGCTGGGTCCACAGACGCATGCCACCATACCTGGCTAACTTTTATAGTTTTTCTAGAGATGGGATTTCATCATATTACACAAGCAGGTCTTGAACTCCTTAGTTCAGGGGATTCACCCGTGTTGGCCTCCCAAAGTGCTGGGATTATAGGCATGTGCCACTGCACCCAGCCCCCCATCTAATATTTTATAAACGTATTTTTGGTTTTAATGTTTATATATTGAATGCATCCGAAATTCTTTTCTGCAGTGATGAGCAACCACCTGTTCACTCCAGCTACTGGCTATTCAGCACCCACATCATTTATTAAATAATCCTTCCTTGCCCCAGTGATTGGAAATGCCAGTGCATTTGTATAAATACAAATAATAGAATAAGGTAAAACAACTTCCTAATTCACATGAAGAAACTGGCTTGTATTTAACATAAAAGGCCAATAAAGCTATCAGAAAAGTAAATTATACACCAATTTACTCAATAATGATATAAAAATTCAAAATAAAGTGCAGACAAATTAAACTCAGCATTGTATTGAAATATGAATACACATTTAGCATTTGGCATTTTATTATTTATTTAAGGAATATTTATTGAGTATCATCTCTGTGCCCAATAATATTCTAGGTGCTAAGGATTCCGTAGCAAATAAAACAATCATAGTGCATACATCCTAGAACGAAAAAACAATAAATATGTCGTATATTTCTAGGCACTACAAAAGTGAGGAAGGAGTAAGTGTTTATTTCAAAGTGTCAGGATGTCATAATCTTCCCATATCCATCAATTTAATTCGTGCCATCTAAAGCTTAAAAGAGATATATGTGATTATGTCAATAGTAAACCCAAATCACTTGATCAAACTTAGAAGCGATTTGTAATAAAGCTTGTTGTGAATATTTTCTTTAATCAGCTAAATTAAACATGATAAAGTAAGCTACCATAAATTTGATTAAGTAGCTTACCAAACATGTTACAATAATCAAGCAGTCGATGAAAATGCTCACTAGCGTTGGGTAGCTTTAACCCACAGAAGATCTTTTCTGTAATGTTTCTTCTTCGGTTCTGCTTCTCTGTGTTTATGATTTATGTGTTGATGTCCTCACTGCCATATTCATGGCTCTGAGCTTTCACTCATGATTTCCATTTTATTAACAGGTTTTCTCTGTTTTTACTCTTTTTTTAGCTTTTAATTGAATTTAAAAATTCTTATATTCTCAAATTATGTTTAAATCTGACTGAAACACTTTATTGTGTCCTACTTATGCTCCCTTAAAATTTTCCTCTTCTTCATTTTTTTTCAGACAAGTCTTACTCTGTTGCCCAGGCTCTAGTGAGATGCACAATGTCAGCTCACTGCTACCTCCGCCTCTCAGGCTCAAGCGATCCTCCTGCCTCAGCCTCCTGAGTAGTTGGGATTACAGGTGCACCCCACTACTCCCAATGAATTTTTTGTGTTTTTAGTAGAGACAGGGTTTTTCCATGTTGACCAGGCTGGTCGTGAACTGACCTCAGGTGATCTGCCTGCCTCAGCTTCCCAGAGTGCTGGCATGAGCCACCACTCTTGGCCCTGAATGATTTTCTTTAGATTAAAAAAAAGTTTTTTTGTTTTTTGTTTTTCCCACAAGAAGAACTGACTCTCCTCCAACACTGTTGGAGGGCAGGGGCCACTGGCTGGTGTCTCCCGGTGGTGGCACGATCTGTCCAGCAGTCTTTTGCCCTCACGCACAAACTGTGCCCATAGATGCCATCTGTGAGAATTGTTCTATAATGGTAAGCCTGGCTAAGAGGGAGCATTGTTCACTCTAGCAGTTCCTCCTCCTGCCTCATTGGATGTGTTTCTTTGTTGTGACATACCTGTCAGCAGCTGGATGATGTGGTCTCTCACGGCTGCGCTATTTGCCATCCTCCGTCTTTGTCTCTCCAACACAGCATCCATTTCTCAAAAAGTACAGGAGAGATATACAAATAAGTAACATGAATGGTGTCCTTATGACACAAAAGGTTCGATGTTTCCCTCTGTTGTTATTTAACTTGTTTTTGATGCAGTATTAATTGGACTCTGACATTTTTCAGTCAGTATGTATAACATCTGGATATCCACAGCTTTCACATTTCTGGATTCAATCAATCATCGATTGAAAACATTCAAAAATAAAACCAAAAAATAACACAATCATAAACAGTAATATAAATTTTAAAAGTAATGCAGCGTAACAACTATGTACTCAGCATTTGCATTGTATTAGGTATTCTAAGTAATGTGGAGATGATTTAGAGCATACAGGAGGATGTGCCTAAGTTATATGCCAGTACTACACTGTTTTATATCAGGGACTTGAGCATCTGCAGATTTTGATATCTGCAGGGGTTTCTGGAGCCAATAGCTTCTGGACACTGAGGGATGACCGTGTGTATATAAAACATACATGCCTACACCCGTCGACATATATTTTGCCTAAGTAGGATGGCTGGTTGAGTTTTTAATTCTTCCATTTGTTATTGCTTACACTGGCATGTTAAAAGGCTCACTGTAACATTTATTTTCCAGTTCTATTCATCTTATCTTCTGGTGTATGGTTTATAGGTAAACTTACAAATTACATTTTATTTTCTTCTTTTCCTAATGAGGAAATAACCTAAATATATAGAATGTGAGAAACTATTAAATTGTATTAAGCACTTGCCTTTGCCCAGTTTGTGTTGAGTGGAATGTTTATGATGGCTTGTGCTGTCTGCAGTAAAGAAGACAGGAATAAAAAAGAAGCTTTAAATTCCACTTGCTAAGGAAACAAGGATTTTTGAGCGAAAAAAGTTTAGATTCCAAGTCTAAAGTCATTTAAAATGTTTTAAAGCTAGGCTGCTTTTTTATGGCTCAATATTTCTTTTTGCTCGTAGCCAACAAACCAGTTATATTATCATTTTGTGAATTATTGCTATCAAAAGGTATGTTTCTCTTGCACGTTCCCTGCCCAGACTGGACACTGTGAAGTTGCTGTGGCTGCATTTCTCAGGCTCTGGCTGTTCTGCTCTCACTCGGCCCAGGGAGTGGGGTGGTTTTCCAAATGAACAGCACAATGGATTCAACACCAACAGCAGCAATAAATGTTAAGAGGAATGTATAGGTGGCAGAAGCGCTCACCGTACCTGACTTCTCAGTGAAACCAGTGATGAACCCTTCCAGTACAAAGACTAAGAGAACTAGACCTCTAGCTATCCAGCCCCTCCTAGTTCTCACCCCACTCCAACTCTTCCCCCTCTTTCAGTTGTCCCAGTTGTAACTCAAAAGGTTGGAATATCAAGGTCTTCAAAAAAAAAAACACCACGGTACAGACTAACCAAAGAGGGTGGAGAGAACAGAGTGGGTTACTTAATTCCCGAGGAGTCGTGACACTGGGGAGGCAAGGCCCAAACTGGGCTTAGCCCAAGAAGGGGTTTTCAGCTTCACCCAGGAAAGAATTCAAGGACATGCTGGCAGCAGAAGAAAACAACTTTATTGAAGCAGCAGTGTTATAGTTTCCATGGTATTACAGCTCCGTGATTGCTCCTACAGAGGAGGGCTACCCCATAGGCAGAGAGTAGCAGCTCATGGCAGTTCTACAGTCATATTTATACCTACTTTTAATTGCATGCATATTAAGGGGCAGTTTATGCAGAAGTTTCTAGGAAAGGGGTAGTAACTTCTGGGTCATTGAGCCATTGCCACAGAAACGGGTAGTAACTCCTGGGTGTTGCCATGGCAATGGTAAACTGACATGGCACACTGGTGGGTGTATTTTATGGAAAGCTTAGGCCCCGGACCTAATTGAGGACTAGCTAAAACAGGGATGGGATCAGGGAAGGCCTCCAGGTCTGAAGATAGATATGCTGAGGCCTGAAGGACACGTAGGGGTTTGAAAGGCAAAATGAGTGGACGAAGCAGAGGAGGAAGACAGATCCTGCTGAGCTCAAACCACAAGCAAGGGGCCAATGTGAAGGGGGGGAGTGCAGCCCGCCCTTAAAGGGTCTCCATGGCAGGCCAAGGGAGAGGTGAGCAGGTGGGGAGGCGGCGAGCTGAGGAGTTTGGAAAGTCTATAAGACCTTCCTTAGCCAGTGTGCTTGGTCTGGAAGATAATTAACCTAGACAATGAAATGATTACATGGCTCTTCTACATGATTTGCCATTGTTCATTGGAATAAGTGTTTTGCACATTTAGAAATAAATGTAAAATAAGGCCATCTTCTAGAGACTCCCTAGAAAATGCTAGGAATGCAGTGACCCATCTAGGGATGGTGCGTCATAATAAGTTTTTGAAACTGTGACCTGTCTCCTCAGTTTCTTGCAAATAATTACCAGCTAACAGATGTTTGTTTATATATCCACTCCTGGAGGTCAAATCATGTAATCGAATAATCAGCAGTGGGAGATTACAAAGGAAATACTCCGTGTTCACAAGATATTTTAACATCTTCTTTATCTGAGCACAAAAGCTGGAAAGCTTTGCCTAAACATGCAACTAGCAAATGCTGTGAGTGCCATTATGTTTTTGAAGCTGACATATTACGAGAGCATATGAAACCTTTACCTTCTAAAGGAGAGAAAGAACAGCTAGAATAATAAATGATATCTTTTACTGTCTGGCTAGGCTGCAAAATTGAAAGGGAAGAGAGATGCTTGATTTATAAACTGAGTAGATGACATGGCATAAGTAACTACTCTTACATTGAGGTGAGACAGAAGTTATAATCTCCAAACATTTGTTGGAATTGGGAGAGAAATGCCAGGGAAGCTAGTACCACACCAGAGCCACCAGTCCATTGAACATCAGACCAAGGGAAAGAAAAGAAAATGGCTGCTGTATTGTATGTAGTCCCTGTCCAGATTCCCCTGGAATGGCCATTCATTCCCAGGAATGAGTCAGAGATCAGAGGGGGCTGCCTCGTCTGGCCATCAGGGTCCTCCTGCTCACTGTCAGGGAGCCCCTGCAGCATGGAGTAATTGCAGCTTTGGCAACTGTCACTTAGTTCTAGAACGTTTGGAGTCAGGGACCCTTCATCAATGCTAACAGCAAGATAATTATGCACAAGTAAAGAAATACCAACAAACATAGAGGAAGCATTTAAAAAAAAAAAAAAAAAAAAAAAAAAAAAAAAAAAAACTCCCCAATGATAGATTAACCGGGGGACAACACCTAGGGTCAAAGCTTTCTCCAAAATCATAAAGAAAAAGGAAAATCCTTGTTTTGCAATCTGAAAGATTATATGGAAATCAGTCTTGGAAGTGCCTATAGGCACTGCTAAGTTAAAGAATGAAAAAAATTGGCCAGGCCCAGTGGCTCACTCCTGTAATCCCAGCACTTTGGGAGGCCAAGGCAGGTGGATCACCTGATGTCAGGAGTTCAAGACCATCCTGGCCAACATGGCAAAACCCCATGTCTACTAAAAATACAAAAATTAGCTGGGTGTGGTAACGCACACCTACAATCCCAACTACTTGGGAGGCCGAGGCAAGAGAATTGCTTGAACCCAGGGCAGAGTTTGCAGAGAGCCAAGAACACGCCTCTGCATTCCAGCCTGGGCAACAGAATGACGCTTCATCTCAAAAAAAATAAATCAATAAAAATTTAAAAATAAGTAACTGGGGAAACATCAGGCATAGCTGGATCCAGGGTACAAGTGATCTCATTGGAGACTGTCCCTCTCTCATCACTGTTTCCTTCTGAGCCCCAGCTTGGTTCCCATGTATCTCAGGTATCACATGTGGGAGGCTGTTGTATTCTGACTAATGAAACTAGTGCTGCCTGTTTGCCCCTGGGCTAGGAAAGGGCAAAGGAGGTGCCAGCCATCTGAGCTTGTTGGAGCAAGTACCTTGAGCTATGAAAGAGGATATTAGTTTTCACACATTTTATAAGGGTCAGTAATGACTGCACATCTTTTCTTTTCAGGAATCATTTTGAATATCTTAACAATCTCCCTTTTACTCTTAACATTATAAACATCAAATTCTGGCTGTGTGGCATTACCCATGGAATAAACTTCAAGTCCTGGCATATTGAAGAACTTACAATCAGGCAGAGAAGGGGAGGACATGGGTTATATTAGTCAGCTTTTGTTTTAAGATAGACTTCTTGAAGACATGAACCATAAACTGACAAGCTCCTTCTCAGCAAAGTTTTCACATGGTTTTGCTTTGTGTGGGAGCATATTGATTTTCTTTCTCCTGATAAACTTTGCACATCATCTAGAGGCTTTATTAACATCTTGAAAGAAAACAAACTTGTAATTGGACGTAATGATAGACTCATTAACTTTTTAGGTCTCATTTGTTTGACTAGGTATAACTTAATTGTAAAAATGGCATTGTTAATTTAACAAAGTGTACATTCATTATACAGTCCAACAATTTTCATAGTTATTATGTATCAGAACTGATAAAATGAGTTACTGGGTTTATGTAATACCCAGTAAGTCTAACACTTCAGTATGAAGGCTAAGACACAATAAGTCACAAGATGAACAGGCTTTGGCATGGCTACTTTAAGGGCTTTATTTGTGTACTAGATACATAGTGTTGTGGTTATGGTTTATCTAGCTTTTTTTTTTTTTNTTGAGATGGAGTCTTGCTCTGTTGCCGGGCTGGTGTGTGGTGGCATGATCTTGGCTCACTGCAACCTCTGCCTCCCAGGTTCAAGCGATTCTCCTGCCTCAGCCTCCCAAGTAGCTCGGACTACAGGCATGCGCCACTACACCCAGCTAATTTTTGTATTTTTCATAGAGACCAGGTTTCACCATGTTGGCCAGGATGGTCTTGATCGCTTGACCTTGTGATCCACCCACCTTGGCCTCCAAATGTGCTGGGATTACAGGCGTGTGCCACTGTGCCTGGCCAGTTTGTTTTTATGGGGTTTTTGTTTGTTTTTAAAGACAGAATCATGCTATGTTGCCCATGCTGGTTTCAAATTCCTGGGCTCAAGTGATCCTCCCGCCTCAGCCTCCCAAATAGCTGGGACTATGAGTGTGTTCCACCCTACCTGGCTGGCATGTTTTTACTTACAGAACATGAAACTTTATTATTAAGATTAATAATGAAACCCCTGCATGGATAGGAAGACTTAAAACTAATGATTGTGTCTTAAAAAAGAATCTGTATCTCACTAATGAGAAATCGTTCTAGCCTGCAGAGTTTCTGAGGAGATAGTAACAGGAATATCTATTGCTGTTAGCTACAAACAGGATTTTAGGTCTGTGAGAGACATTTAGATTGATTGGAAGTGACAGGCTGTCTGTCTTAACTAGGTAACTGTGAGAACTTTTGTGATATAGATGTAAGATACTTATTACTACTTCATCTCATAAGCAGCAACCACAGCCCTGTATCCTCAGTTAACATCATCAAAAAGTTGGATGGAGAATCTTTTGACAGGTATAGTTGAGTTTGATCTCAGTACAGAATGTGTATTTGTCTGAGTATTTGTGTATCTTTAATACATATTACAGAACAGTATCTGAATGTGTCTTTTTGTTTTTGTGGAGGCTGATTAGAATGGGTCACCACTAACAAAGGGTGACACTTGGAGAATTTTGATCTCATGCCGGGTCTGCCTCCTGGTGGTGCAGTAGTCATGTGCTGGTGGCTTTCAGTCTCACACCAGCTTTTCCCCTCTGCTCTGTAAGTTGGGGCTGTTTCTGGAGATGGATGGGCCAAGAGAAGGCAGAAGCCAGTGGCATTTCTCCCTCTCTCTGCAGGGGACATCTCTGGCAGTGGTTTCATCCCATTCATTGTCACACTGCCAACCAAACAGCCCAGCTGCAGAGCTGTGGTGACCCCAGCACCTTCTCCCATTGTCCCCTAGCCCCAGATGGCAGCTGCACAATAATGATGCTAGCCTCAAGTGGCTTCCTTTCCCTTTTTAGTCCTTCTAAAAAGCCCTGTAGTGCTTCCACGACTCCATAACTAATCTCATTACATTCTGTCATTTGAACCACCTGGTGTGGGTCCTGTTTTCCTAACTAGACCCCGAGCCATGCAAATAGCTATGCAGTTAAGTGTTATGTAAAAACCACACACCTGCTGCAACCTTGTTAGTGAAAATCGTGTGTCCCTGTTACTTTATCAAGAGAAGGATAGTTTCTTTTTTTTCTATTTGGGAATATTATCTAAGAAGGATTTGGAGACTAGAATGGAATTTAACTCTTTGTGAAGATAGATGCAGTATTTTGTTTGGAAAACATAATTGTTAAACTATAAACATAAAGTTTAGGATATTCAATAAAAGCTATTGGAAGGATCACGGGTAAATAAGTCAGGTCTTACCGCTAATGATATTTCAGGTTGGACCTTATTGTGACTTTGATAAGCAGGGCTTTCAAGCCAGTTGTCATCTATTTTTATAGTAATCTGATCTGTCAAATTATATTTGGGCTTGACTAATTAGGTTCTGATCTTCAATGTTTTTATGCAGTTGGATTCTTGGTGTTGAGCTAATTTTCCGATTTTGCTGGGTTATTTATTCCATACTTGCTGCTCTAGTTCTCCTCTGTGAGAGGCACTGCTCATGAGTCATGGGTGAAGGGACATCCCGAGTGAGCAGGAGTGGCTTCCAGGAATGCCACAGTCCAGTTGACATCTTCATGCTCTTTTTCCCGGGTACCACTTTGATCTGTATGGATCTGATGTGATTTACAGTCAGGCCTCTACAATGGGGAGGAGAGGGCAAATGAGTTGTGATGAAAGGGAAGAATGGAAGGAAACGATCACAGCCTTGTCCAGAGAAATGGTAAAAGTGTGAGTACCCTTCTAAGAGCTTAATGAATACAACTGTTGGGTTTTCCATTTAATAATAAGAAGGTGGAAAACGGGCCAGGCGTGATGGCTGTAGCCTGTGTTTCCAGCACTTTGAAAGGCTAAGGTGGATGGATCACTTGAGGTCGGGAGTTCGAGACCAGCCTGGCCAACATGGTAAAACCCCATCTCTACTAAAACAAAAATTCGCCGGTGTGGAGGCATATAGCTATGATCCCAGCTACTCAGGAGGCTAAGGCATGAGAATTGCTTGAACCCAGGAGGCAGAGGTTGCAGTAAGCTGAGATCATGCCACTGCATTCCAGCCTGAATTAGAGCGAGACCCTGTCTCAGAAAAATAATAAAGTGGAAAACGCTTATGGCATTCAACAGTGTCACAATGTTAAGCCAACCACATTTACTAAGGTCTTATTTTTTTCGAGTATAAGAAGAAATCGTTTCAGATATTATTTGAAAACAAAACAAAACTGGCCATTTGCTGTCACAGATTTTATCTCCCTAGCTAATTATGCTTTCCCAGAAGTGAATATTTGTATCCAAATGAAACGAATATGCCCCTGGGAATTACAGCTCCTGGGTAGGTGGGGGAATGTATGTATTTATATATTAGGACTTGTTATGTATCTTTTTGTAGCTGATTTATGTGTGACCTAGCATTTGTAAGAGGTGGGGTGGGCCTCTCTGAAATTCAGTTTACCCACGGTAAATGATTCTGTGCCAGCCACACTAGAATTAACAGCTGGTCTTCTTGATGAGGAGGACACTCCCCTGCTGCTCCCCAGAGGACTGCTTCCCTAGTGACCTAAAAGCAACTTCCCCGGCCAAGCCCTATACATGCTCAAACAGTGCCACCTTGAGCAGCCTTGCCTTGGGCGTAAGCACAGTCACCCAGCATAGCTCCAGATATTGCTTGGGCCCTGCCGTGCCTCAGTGACCTCACAGTGGTACAGTGGTGTCAGCCTTTTGACCAGCCTTCTTGGACTTTAGCTAGAAGACTTTCCTGGCTTTGACTTCCTCAATTTTTTAAACTGAGTAATTAAGAGAAACAAAACAGAGAATTCATAGACAGTTAATTCCGACGAATCATGCAACTGTCTGTGACATGACCGTCCTATGTGAGCAGGCGATTCTCACCCAAGGTGGAATTTTGGAAAAAGGCCCTTCTAACTTCTATTGTGTGTTGCTTTATTGTCTGCTGGTTTTGAATACAGATTGGAAATGTCAGAAAAGACTTCAACAATCTTAGCTCACTGGTTGTACAGGAGCAGAAATGACCACCAGCTCACTCTGCTAATTAGCCTGAAAGAAAAGGTGTTATTACTGAGAAGCAATGCTCCGTGGGTCTCTCATGTGTTGCTCATCTTTGAGGGAGGCACTAACTTGTTCTGACCCATCTTTTCAAGGAAGTTGTAGAGCAAATGACCTTGGAAGTAGAGAAGATAATGTCTCTCTCCAGATCAAAAGGCAGATTTGCTTATTATCCAGTATGATAAAGATAATGTCTCCCTTCAGGATGAAAAGATGGCTTGCTTAGAACTACTTATTGAAGACTTGAGTTTCCTAAGCTCAGAGTCCTCAGCTGTGATGCAAAACCACTGCACCTGCAGAATCTGACTTAGCCCATCTGGTCCCACCCTGAGAGAGATGTGTGGAGGGGAGCTGGTGTAATAACGATGCTCATGCTTCTTTCTGCGTGTGCTCTGAGTTCTGCATTCCTTTGTCTCTGATCCAGGAGTCTCTTGTCTTCTGTCAGCATTCATGATACCACGGAAAACTAGCTTGCTAACTTGCAAGCTGGGTAAAATCTCAGATTCGTCATAATTCTTGCCAGTTATTCTAGTGCTACACAAAAACGTTTTTTAATAAAAGTTGGTGGAGAAAGCACTGAAATTTACCGATGAGACATACATATTTAATAAGGGCTGGAAATGTGCAGTTTCGTTTTATCACACTATATGAATTACTAGAATTTTTCAACTATCTGTAACTTATACCATTATCTATAAACACCTACCGCCAATAAAAAGGCTTTTATCTGGCTGAATTTTATCTGGTGTTAGAACAATTTGTGATTTGTTAGCTGAATGTCTACTGCAGCTTTCTGTAAGCTAAGAAAAAAACACAAATGCTTTCTATTTATCTGTATATGAACTACCTTCTCAATAGTCCTGCCAACTCAGCTATTCTGGAGGAATTACTTTGTTATGAATGAGGATTTTTTTCTTGTCTGCAAAAAACAGTTGTAGCTAGCTCAGTATATTTCACAAAGGTCAGTCATGTCCTTCAGACTTTTTATTTTGGTGGTCAGACATTGTTTTAAATCTCTTTCTCAATACCCTTGAGCTGGCCATTGAAGGATTTGTCAAATTTCAAAAGATTGAGTAAAAAGAATAGGATCCTGTGTTCAGGAAAGAAAAATAAAATAATCAGCCAGGATGATTTCCATGCTGCTGTGGGGAAGGTCCTGGACTCAGGGACAGGACTCCACAGGCACGCCTGAACCCAGGCCCATCACACACACTGGACATCCCGTGCACCCCAGCCAGACGCCACACATACCTCCGTGGGCTGAGGACTCTAGGTTTGGGGGCCGGCTGATAGCCCGCTGCCCCAGATAGGATAGCTTTAGTTAACTAAGTTATACCACCTGGGATTGGTGAGACTTGTAGTGAAGAAGAGCCTGGGTTCCAAATCCCTGGTTTTGGGATACTTCTCTTACAGGCTCACACCTGTAATCCCAGCACTGTGGGAGGCCAAATCAGGTAGATCACCTGAAGTCAGGAGTTCAAGACCAGCCTGGCCAACATGGTGAAACCCCATCTCTACAAAAATACAAAAATTAGCCTGGCATGATGGCAGATGCCTGTAATCCCACCTACTTGGGAGGCCTTGGAGGCTGAGGTTGCAGTGAGCCCAAATCATGCCAGTGCATTCCCGCCTAGGCGACAGAGTGAGACTGTGTCTCAAGAAAAAAGTGACACACTCCAGATTTTTGAGAGTCACATATTTTACCTACGATGTTGTGTTGTTTTCAGACCTCATAAGCGACCTGCTACAGCAGGGGTCTTGTGAGACAGTAACTAGAGTCTACTCGCTTTGCCTCTGATGCTGGTCGAAGCTCAAGGTTTCTCACAGTGTGGTGCCCAGAGCAGGAGGAATGACATCACATGGAAAGTTGTTGGAAATGCACATCTTAATGCCATCCCAGAATTTCCAAAATCCCGGGGTGGGTCTGGCGATCTCTGGTTTAACAAGCCCTTGCCCTCTTGCACCCACGTGATTCTGATGCACACTACAGTTTCAGACCAAGGGGTGCTGCTCAGGGTCCCACATGTCAGAGGAGAATGAGGTTAGTTAAATTATAAATAGGAAAAGAAGAAATTAAATGTTGCCGTGAAATGTATAAGGGGATAACATACAGCATTTATTATAGAAGTGATAAATAGCATTGATTGCATCCATTGTTTATCATTTAAGAAGTATATGTCATGCCTATCCTATGTCAGTCACTGTTAGGGTATAAATACGAATAAAGCATTTTACAAATGTCTCATCATGGACCACTGTGGCCTGCAGGGAAAATCTAGTTTGTCGTATATTTTTGTAAATAAGGTTTTGTTAGAACACAGCCATACCCATTCATTTGCATATTGCTTATGGCTGCTTTTAGGCTACAAGACCAAGTTGAGAAGTGTGACAATGACCATATAACCTATAAAACCAAAAGCACTTAATATCTTGCACTGTACATCAAAGTTTGTCAATACCAGGTAAAGTGTTTTAAGGGAAAATCCTTTCCACATTTCAGGCAGTTGAACACAAATAGGAGCAAGTTTGGTATGCAGAGGTTATTCTGTCATCCAGTAATATATTTGTATATTCTTTTTTCAGTAGTAGAAAATTTAGCTTCACAGATGTTAGTATCATGGAAGGCATACAGACTATGTAACAAGAAGCAGAGCAATTACTGACCAAACGCTTCGGTGTATGAATGAACCGAAGGAGGATGAGAATAAATATAGAAGTTAGAAAAGGAAAAATGAGGAATAAAAAAAAGATGTTCCTGGGAAGGGAGAATATTATCAAAAGACTGTGACCAATGTGAAAAGCTAAAATGAGGGAATGTGTGGCAGGACCTGGCTGGGGAAAGGAGCTAAGAAGCAGCAGGATACTGGATGGGAACATTCCAGCTGCCTGGCACAGAGGGTGGGCAGCAGAGTCTTCCTGGGAATGCTGGGGTGTTGATACCAGGCAGAAAAGGGGCAGACTCCAGATGGGGCTGAGAGAGCCATGCTCTGCTGCACTTCTTTTTGTTGAGACAGAGTCTGGCTCTGTCACCCAGGCTGGAGTGCAGTGGGTGATCTCGGCTCACTGCAACCTCAAGTGGTTTGCCTACCTCAGCCTCCCTAGTAGCTGGGATTATAGTCGTTATAGTCGTGTGCCACCACACCCAGCTAATTTTTGTATTTTTAGTAGAGACAGAGTTTCACCATGTTGGTCAGGCTGGTCTCGAACTCCTGACCTCAAGCGATCCACCCATCTCGGCCTCCCAAAGTGCTGGGATTGCAGGCGTGAGCCACCATGCCAAGCCTCTCTTGCACTTCTCTGTCTACCAGGAGTCCACGTGTACTTGTGTGGCTGTTTACAGTAGGGCTCTCTCCATTCCTTACTGCACTACATGACTGACCACGTAGTGATGCTGGAGAAAACGCAGTGGATTTCCCTGCGGGGAGTTCGAGTTACCGCTTGGCATCACCTCTCACTGACCGTGGGCACATCATTTCATGGCTTCGTGTCTCGCTTTCCTCCTTAGTGAGAGGCTTCCCCCTACCTCCATGTTTTGTGATTCTTCCAGACTCATTATCAAGGGGGCATCACTGAAGGAAGGTCACAGCGTATCCCCAGGTCCCTTGCTTAAAGAGCGGAAGAAGGAATAACTAGCAGAGACTCGGGCCCTTCTGAAAGGGAATCCTTGACCACTGTGGCACAGGGCATCCTTTCCTGGGAAAGGTTTCAGGCTGATTTATTTCCAACTCACACCTCATAACCGATTTCTTCTCTTGCCCAAAGAGATTGTTTACTGTCAAAACGTTTAGAGGAGAAATGAGCAGCTGGGCTTCACGTGTGTGATCGTATTTATCTTTCTTCCAGGAATTTTTCTTTAAATGTGGAGCACACCCAACCTCCGACCAGGAAACATCAGTAGCTTTGCACCTGATCGCAACAAACAGTCGTAACATCACTTGCATTACGTGCACAGATGTCAGGTAAGGATCTAAGAATAGCGTCACTCCTCCGCTCCTTACTTTCCCTGTACCGTTCTGCCACACAAGCCTTCCTCCGCGAACTCTCTTTCCTGGGGAGTGTCTGCTTTCTTTTGATGTTTCTGCCCAATTTGGGTATGTTTTCATGTGATTAAATTATTTAAAATGCCAATGACTTAATTTAGGTACATCGGGTCCTAAGATGTGAGATGGCCTATCCATAGTGTAATCATAGTTGATATTAAAATGTAAGCTCACATATTTGAGTATAAAATGTAAACTCATCCATTAAGTTCCAAAATAAAATTAAAATATGATGCTACCATTAGGAATGTTAACATAAGGCATGCACCACCATGCCCAGCTAATGTTCTGTAATTTTAATAGGCACGGGGTTTCCCCATGTTGGCTAGGCTGGTCTTGAACTTCTGACATCAGGTGATCCGCCCGCCTCAGCCCAAAGTGCTGGGATTATAGGTGTGAGTCACTGTGCCCAGCCAGGAATGGAAAAACAATTTACGAACACCATAATATATAGCCCATACATTTTATTTTTAAAATGTCTTTTCCATACATTTCAGTTCTCCATATTTGCCTGTATTTATGCTGAGGCTTCGCACACATTCATACGCTCAAAATGAAAGCATGTAGCTAGTTTTGGACCTTGTTATTTCTAATCTCAGTGAATACAAGAAAAGCAAAAGTGGAGATGGTCTGTTAGGAAAAAAAACAGAAAATGACTCGATGTGAATTGCAGTGTAGCAACCAAGGACCAAGTGGAGGAAACTGAGTCTATCCGCTCTGCAGAGCGGGCGATTCAGAGTAGAATTCCTTACTCTGCGCTTTGCAAATGGACAGAGGAAAAGAAATTAGTTTCATTTATGTTCTTTGAGGTTGGCTAAGAAGCTGAAATTGCAATAGTGAGAACTTTTTAATGAAGTGCCAAAATGAATTAATAAACTCAATAGTCATATACCCTAACCATTTTACGTGTTGTCTCTCTTTGGCCTTTGGAACTGTATTAGATGGTCTTTTAAAGTTGCGTTAAACTCTGTGATTTCATGATAAACAAATATGCACACTCCTATCAGGCTGTGTCTATTCTCTAATAAGTTAAAATTAAAATATTGATTAATAGAAGCCCAAAAACTTTAACAACATCTGTTGAACAAACCTGTTTCCAAGAAGGAATGAAAATGAGACAAGATTTTCTCTTTGCTGCGTGTTTAGTCACTGCTATGGCAGGAAACCACAATATTGCCTTTAAAAGGCAGCGTTTCAGCCTCTCTTGGCAAGGTGAGTGACTGCGCATGGCTGATGCTTTCAACATGCAGGAAGAACAGCTAAGATGAGGATTTTGGTGTTTCAGGAAAGGAATCAGAACGTGCTAAAAGTGAGGGCTTGACTGCTCTGAAAGCAGTAGGTAATTGAAGTCACTTTTCAGTTTTTCACAAGAAAAATTCAGAATACTTTTCTGTAAGTCAGAAAGCATCTTGTCAGCCAGTATTTTAAACTTTCCATTAAGGTTGGTAAAGATGACATTAAGATATGTGGTAATGTTGGTGTTATCTTACTAAGAGCATGGCGCTCCCCGTTTCCCGCTGTTACGTTCATGTTAGTAACTGGCAATATCTTTTGAAGAAAATGAGCCACCTCTCAGATACACAGGGGGATAATTGCTGGAAAAATACTATTGTCGCAATAAATTTTTTCATATGATTACTTTTGGGAGAATTTATAAATAGAAGCGACTATATCAGATGCATCTTAAGGGTGTGTGTATGTAACCGACTACTTGATTGAATAAGGCCCCTTCTCGTGTAAGGCAGTAGAGGAGTGTCCCATGTGTAGGAAAGAGACAAACTCCTTCCGACTTTGAGGTTACCATGTGTAAGGACATGATGAGCACCTGCACAGACACTCCGTGCAGTTTGGTGATCATTTGGGGGTTTTTCCTGAAAATGCTTTCTTTTTAAATTTAGAAATCATTCACAATAAACTATAAAATGTGTTAGACGTTATTTTTACCCTAATGCTTAGTAAAATGTTTTTTCCCCAATATCTTGATTATGCCTACATATTTGTGGTATGTGTGTATGCTATATAATTATAGTGTATGTATAGTTTTGTATCTTGTTTTTTCCATTTAGCATGACATAATGATAAATGTTTTCCTCTGCACTTCTCTTTAAAATGGCGCACTCAGCCGGGCACAGTGGCTCTCACTTGTAACCCCAGCACTTTGGGAGGCCGAGGTAGGCAGATCACTTGAGCTCAGGAGTTTGAGACCAGCCTGGGAAACATGGCCAGACCCTCTCTCTACAAAAAATATAAAAATTAGCCAGGCATGGTGGCATGCACCTGTAGTCCCAGCTGCATAGGGGGCTGAGGCAAAAGGATGGCTCGAGCCTGGGAGGTCAAGGCTGCATGAGCTGTTTGTGCCACTGCACTCCAGCCTGGGTGACAAAGTGAGCCCTTGTCTCAAAAAAATGAAAATAATAATAAATTTTCTTTGCCATGAAAACAGTGTTTTAAAAATAGGTACCTGGAATTCTGTCATGTGGGAATATGCCGTTGTACGAACTTTTTCTTTAGTACAGCTAAAAACGGGGTCCTTTTCACACAACCATGATAAATTAGGCCCGCAGACTCTTTTGAGGTGAGAAAAATGTAACTTATTGGGCAAAAAGGAAAAGAAAAAGGGTAACAGGTACTCTCAGCAAAGCACGAATCCCAGGTACTACCCGATCAGGAGAAGCCAGGCTCCTCCCTGCCGCAAGCAGCATGAACTTCCCAAGGCTCCATCCCTTTCTCCCAGTGCACGGGCCAGTTAGTTTCTCCGGATACCCCTTTATATTTGGCTGTCTCAGTTCTGCTTAACCATTTTCCCACTGTTGAGCATTTAGATTACTTACAGTTTTTTAAAAAACAAGACTGAAAATCATATTATTTTAAAGACATCATGGACTGCATGCCTTGACTCTTAAGAACACAGCTGTGACAATGGTCGTATAGGTCCGTGGTAATGGACATTTTTGAGGTTCTTAATGGGTATCATCACGTTCCTTTCCAGCAACACTGCTCCAGTTCTGATCTGGCTTCCCATGTTTGAGAGGGCTCCCTCCCATCTCTCTTTCAGCATTGCGTATGCTCATCATTTTTGTCTTTGCCTGTTTGATAAAGGAGATTTTTTAAATTATTTTAAGTTATTATATATGAATTCAAGAATTTCTCATTGGCTTATTTGCATCTTTTATTGTGAGAGAACAATGCAAAACTTTCTCAGTACAAAAGCTATGCAAAAAGTCTATAAAACAGATCTGGTCTCAGCAATTGCTTTCTCATTCACTATTCATAACATCAAGGGTGTCCTTTATAAATACAGTATATTGGCTTTTGAGTTTATGTTTGAATATGTTGCTTTGGTCTTTATTTAAAAGTATCATATTTTCCTGGAGGTGAATCAAATTCATAATGAATTACAGACTTAAAAATAAAAGGGTTTTTAAAATCTATTATTTTATAATTGTTTTTCTTATTTATATGTATGTGTATTAATCATACACCATTAATCAAATTAGACATTAACCACATAATAGATGAAAATCATAGGATAGTATTAATTTATCTGTAAATATATTTTTGTGTACTTATAATGGGAAATAAAAATAATATTCTAAGCCTCCAACTGCCTGAATAAACTCCTTCCTGGTCAAGGGGACCATGGAGACACCTTGGAAGCTGAGTCCCAGCCATGATGGGGTAGGATGTCAGACAGGCCTGTTATGCCCCCTCCCTCTCTAACCACCTCTAGACTTTCTTCCCTAAGGGCTAAACAGAAACCAGGCTTTCCAAAAGACTCCACACTGAGGCTGGGCGTGACTCATGCCAGTAATCCCTGCACTTTGGGAGGCCAAGGTGGGTAGATCACTTGAGGCCAGGAGTGTGAGGCCAGCCATGGCCAACATGGGCAAATCCCATCTCTACTAATAATAACAATAAAATAAAAAAAAAAAAATAGGCCGGGCGTGGTGGCTCATGCCTGTAATCCCAGCACTTTGGGAGGCTGAGGCAGGCAGACCAAGAGGTTAGGAGTTAGAGACAAGCCTGGCCCAATATGGTGAAACCCTGTCTCTACTAAGAATAAAAAATTTAGCTGGGCATGGTGGTGTGCAGCTGTAGTCCCAGCTACTCAGGAGGCCGAGGCAGGAGAATCACTTGAACCCAGGAGGTGGAGGTTGCAGTGAGCCAAGATTGCACCACTGCAGTCCAACCTGGGTGACAGAGCAAGACTCCATCTAAAAAAAAAAAAAAAAAAAAAAAAAAAATTCTGGGCATGGTGGTGCACGCCTGTATTCCCAGCTACTCATGAGGCTGAGGCAGGAGAATTGCTTGATTCTCGGAGGCAGAAGTTGTGTTGAGACAGGATCATGCCACTGCACTCCAGCCTGGGTGGCAGAGTGAAACTGTGTCTCAAAAGAAAAACCCACATTATCCACACTGACAATGTCGATTACTGGCTTGTATCTTCTTGGATACAGAACAAAGACAAGATGAGATAAATCAGTCCTCACCCTCCCTCAGACAGATGCCTGCTCTATTCCGATTTTCTTTAAATGTTCACCTTATCTTATGTAAAATGTCAGTTTACTGGGCACTGACTAAAGGCTCACAAGTGTATCACCATCACAAGTGTGGCTCACTGCCTCCCCTTTTTAAGGAAAATGCATAAATGCTAAATCTCCTCAGAACCTCTTTGGGGAAAAAACAGCCACAGATGTGTCTGTGACTTGCATTTTTCCCAGGCATGCTCTCAAGCTGCAGTAACAGACCCTGATGACTGAGGCTTCTGCCTCAGTCACTCATTTCGGTTGTCAGCACTAATGAAAGTAAGAATTTTGTGTTTTTGTGCTTTACATATATGCTTCTGTATATTTTTCATTTACTTTTTTATAATAATAATTCAAAGTGCCCTAATGCCATAAAACTAACTTTTTTACCTTAAGAGAATAGCACAATTTCTTTGGCCTTTGGTTTCTCTATAAAATCCAGAAATTTAAGCAGGTCATCTACAAGGCTCTGACTGGTTCTGAGGACTGCAGAAGGGAGGAATAGGAGTTCTTCACAGCTTATAAATTGATTGAGATAGTTGCAAAAATACTTGTATTCAGTCCTATCTATTGACAAATGCAGAAATCAAAGCTGAGGCCTGCAATGATGCTGCCTATCAGATCACATATATGTGGTTGTAATATGTAGGCAGATGTATAAGAGATATGTGTGACCATGGACAGATTGGAGGCTTACAATTTAATTCAGGTACATAATTGGTGTCCTTTCAGTTTATATTTCACATAAAATATTTTACTTTTCCTTAGGCAGGTACCGTGGCTCACGCCTGTAATCCTAGCATTTTGGGAGGCCAAGACAGGCAGATCATAAGGTCAGGAGTTTGAGTCCAGCCTGACCAACATAGTGAAACCCCATCTCTACTAAAACTACAAAAATCAGCCAGGCATGGTGATGCATGCCTGTAGTTCCAGCTAAGGAACTGGGACTGAGAGGCTGAGGCAGGAGAATTGCTTGAACCTGAGTGGCGGAGGTTGTGGTGAGCCAATATCACGCCACTGCACTCCAGCCTGGGCAAAGTAGCAAGACTCCATCTCAAAAAAAAAAAAAATATTTTTAACTCTTCCTTAAAGAAAAAAGTGAACTATTTGAGAAGCAGAATGTCCTGAGGTTTTTTGTGAAGCCGCAGGTTCCCTTCTGGCATCAAACCTTGTATTTTGCTCTCCTAACAACAAGTGACTTGTTCTTCACCTTTCAGGATTGTGAGTTGACAGTTTGAGGTTTATGAATATAAGCATAATGAGCTGAACAAAAAGCAAGAACTTGAGTTGAGCCCAGTAAGCCTAGCACTTGAAGGCAGAATCGCTGCATTGTTTATTATTTCCAATAGAAGTTACAACAGAAGTGTTACATGTGAGTTTTTGGTGACGAAAAAGAAGAGCAGTCAAACATAAATTTAATTTTCTCAGCAAGGCAACTTTACTTTCTGCAGAAAGGGTGCTCCCGTTAGCCATCTTGCCCCCAGAGGACTCTGAACAAAGGAGGCAGGAACATTTATATCTAACACGTCTGCCCTGCTGCTGTGTCCTGATTCCATTGGCTGGAACTGGACTTCACAGTCTAGGCTGCACCCAGTTGGCTAACAACTTAAAACTTTTCTAAAGAGATAAAGGCAGAGGAGAACAAAGAAAAAGAGGAGGTAACTTGAAGAATGCTTAGAGAAGCAATAACATTTCCAAATAAGGAAAGGGAATAATCTGTGATCTAAGACTTGCCTGGGCTTGTCCAGGCATGTCAGGGCAAATATCTAGGCTAAAGTGTACGAACTAAGAAAACTGGGCACACTTATTTATTATGACTAACAGCTACTTCTTAGCAAAATTAACATTTGAAGAAACCATTATTTATTTGTAATGAACCAAGACGAAAGCTTTGAAGAGGAACCTTTTATTCATTATTATTTCCTACAAGAAGGTTGAGAACATTCCTGGTTGGCATGGGTAAGCCAAAGGGATACCAGAATTCTTTCCCTAACCAGCGTGTGTGTCTTGGGGCTCACCCTTTTGCAGTGTCTCACAAACGAAAATGATATTTCTACTCCTTCAATCTCCCTTTACAGTGCTATTCTTCTAAAATTTTTAAAATGTAAAATTTGAAGGCACACAAAATAGAAAAATCCTTATCATGATGCTGAGGACTAAACTCTTGATTTTTTTATTGTATCCAAATTCCTGTCTAAGGGGCCCGGGGAGTCATGCCTTACAAATCATAAATTCTCCTGAGATAGGCTTTATTTAACCTTATTTATTGTGACTTACTTTCCAAACTGACTTTGGATAATATTATGAGACAAGGAAGAAAAACAAAATATTTTACCCCTAAGCATGTTTCTTTGCCTTATCTTGAAATGGCCCTGCAAAGCTGTCCTTTGTGGGGGAATATTTGCACCTGTAAAGAATCTCTATTAACATGGCTAGATCTTTTTCTTCCAGGCCTTCCCAATCCTAAAGGGATTAAGAGTCTAACACCTCTAAAAGATCTGAATAGGAAATACTTGTCATCTATTGTCTCTGAGGGCAGCCATTATGAGACTTCAAAATAACCTTGGTCTCCACAGTCTTTTATCTTTTTTTTTTTTTTTTTCTTTTTTTCTTTTTTAAAAATATGGAACGCTTCACGAATTTGCGTGTCATCCTTGCGCAGGGGCTATGCTAATCTTCTCTGTATCGTTCCAATTTTAGTATATGTGCTGCCGAAGCGAGCACCACAGTCTTTTATCTTAACCTGAACATTCCCTTTCTCTTCACCCATCTTTACATAAACTCAACCAATTGTCAACCAGAAAATGTTTAAATTTACCTATATCCTGGAAGCCCCCAGCTTTGAGTGGTCCCACCTTTCTGAACCAAACTAATGTATTTATTCTTTTTTTTTTTTTTTTTTTTGAGGCAGAGTCTCCATCTGTGGCCGGTTACCAGGCTGGAGTGCAGTGGTGAGATCTCGGCTCACTGCAACCTCTGCCTCCCGGGTTCAAGCAATTATCCTGCCTCAGCCTCCCAAGTAGCTGGGACTACAGGCACGTGTCACCACACCCAGCTAATTTTTGTATCTTTTAGTAGAGGCAGGGTTTCACCATGTTGGCCACGATGGTCTCCATCTCTTGGCCTCGTGATCTGCCCACCTCGGCCTCCCAAAGTGCTGAGATTACAGGCGTGAGCCACCGTGCCCGGCCTATTTCTTAAATGTATTTAATTGACCATCCTTCGCTAACATGTATAAAACCAAGCTGCGCCCCAACCGCCTTGGGTGTATGTTCTCAGGACCTCCCAAGGACTGTGTCATGGACCATGGTCACTCATATTTGGCTCAGAATAAATCTCTTTAAATATTTTACGGAGTTTGACCCTTTTCATCGATAGATGCATGTAATGCATCCCTATACTTCCTCTTACCTTTAATCATTATTCCTTAGTTTCCAAAGCTGAAGCAGACTGAAAAATACCCATGTTTGCTTAGTCAGAATTTAACCTTCATGACACATGTTTTAAAATCCAGGTCCCTGTCAGGCATTAAATCTAAAAAGCTGCACTACCTTGTTATTTCCCTCAACCCTTCCAATAAAGGCTTATGTTTTTGATGTCATCGTTGTGTGGTATAAATGGTTTCATAATTGCCTTCAAATTTGTCCTAAAATAAAATTCATTCCGCTTATTGAAGCAATGCCACCATGGATTGCAGACTTAAAAGATTTACTTGGGCCTGGAGATTAGCAAAGATTTATCTCAAAGTCCATTTGTACTTTCTCCAGGTGTTCCTGGGGGAGAAAGATTTAAACATCATTGGACTATATTTTGATCATTCATTCATTCATTTAACAAAGAGAGATAGGGAATGGAGATCTTAGTTACAATTCCCTTTGAATGCATTTGTTATGTCTTAAGCTTCTTTTGTCAATTTACATTTGGCTACAGTTGGCATTCTGTGATGACTTAGAATTACTGTATAAGTTCTTTATCAGTCTGATTTTTGACATTACCATTGGCTACTTTCCATCAACTTAATATTTTCTTAAAATTTAGGGGTCAGATGGCACCTGATAGTTTATCCAGTCATCAGGCTCTGAGGAGCATGGTGAGAAACTCATGTATACTTAGAAAAAATTTAACTGGAATCTTTAACATGACCTTTTACAGTAAATGGCTTTCTTTCTATAATAGAAATTGTTAGAAGTTTTTAATGTGTTGTAGCACCAGTGTTTGTGCACACAGAGCTATATATTTCTCCCATTAGATCCAAATATGTTTATATTATAATAAACAGGGGTATGTTCTAGAGTCAAATGGAAAATCTTACAACTTTTTAAGATGAAAGAGAAAACTTCAAAGATATATCTTCTAACTTGAAGCAGGCTACTTCACATTGTGCCTCAGACCCCATAGGAGTAAATTCTATCTACTTATGCCAGGAGTGATTCTTTTCTGAAAAGTGTGACACACCCTTATCTAATCCAGTTGTGAGGGAGAGCTGCTATAAACCCTTCCAGAAAGAATCTTTGTATAAAGCCTCCAATAAAAGGTGTTCACCGTGCCCCCTTTGAGATTCAGATGCAGTGCTTGATGACCTGTAATTTTTTAGTTACATTTATATAAAATAATTTGGGCATCCATCTTATAGATGAAGAAATTGAACCTATCACATTAAAAAAATTACATCTGATTACACTACAAGGAAGTGATTAAACCAATCCACAAACCAAAAGCTACGTGGCTTGCATTGCTTTTCTTTCACTGCACCTTACCCTCCACCCTTCATGGTCCTGGCTTTCTCTGTACAGTAAAAAGCAAGGCTAGCTGGTGAGACTGGAAGGTGGATTTGCATCTGAAAAGGAAAAGTAAGATTCAGAGAAGAGAAAAAGTTGAACTCGCTGCTGTCCTGTGTGCCTGTCTTTAAAAGCCATTAAGAATGGAAAAAAACGGACCTGCCTCCAAGTCACCTGCTCTGCAAAATAGCAGACTGCTTTCAGGCCAAGACCCAAATTGACGGACGTGCCAGCGTGACTGGTCCTCCCCACAGTGGCCAGCGAAAGACGTTGCAGCAAAGAGATTTAAAGAAATGTTTGCTGACTTAAAGGTAAATCTCTTTCATGCAGTCTAACAAACAGAAAGCAAGCTATTTTTACATGAAACAATTGTCTTTTAAAAATCCCTTCTGAATTTAATAGACTTTTTAACAATTCAATGAAATGAAACAATGAATTAGTCAGAAATCAATGCAGAGTTTTAAGGAGATGTTAAAAATAAGGGGGAATGTCCAATTTTGAAGTCCAAGCCACAGGATATAGACTTCTCTGCCATATTGTTTGGGATCAGTTATTTTATCCCCATTGATACTTTTAAATTTGAACCATGTCACTTTTGATGTCAGCCAGCGACCTTCATTTCTCCTGCGGTGGACCCTGTGGGTTTCGGATTTCAGCAGCTGCATCAGCAGCTTCCTAAAGATGTTACAGGTGCTTGTGCATGAAATCCTTAGGCCTTACCTTTTCATTTAACTGTCACTGCAGGTGTGTAGTAACCCCCTCTGGCAAGAGCAGGGCCATATTGCAAATCTTCCTGGAACAATTTTGTATCTGTTAAGGTCAACCTTGCATATTGTAACTGTCTGGATTTTAAGCAGTTCATTTTCTGTTGGTGGATTTTTGGTGGTGGTGGTGATGGTGGGTTTTTTTACTTATTTATTTTTGAGACAGTTCGGAGTTTCGCTTTTGTCACCCAGGCTGAATGCAATGGCACGTTCTTGGCTCACTGCCACTTCTACCTCCCTGGTTCAAGCTATTCTCCTACTTCAGCCTCCCAAGTAGCTGGGATTAAAGGCATGTGCCACCACACCCGCCTAAGTTTGTATTTTTAGTAGAGATGGAGTTTTGCCATGTTGGCCAGGCCTGTCTCAAACTCCTGACCTCGGGTGATCCACCAGCCTCAGCATCCCAAATTGCTGGGATTACAGCCGTGAGCCAACACACCTGGCCTGTTGGTGGATGTTAAAAAACATGGAGCTACATTCCCAAAGCATCTAAGAAACCCTTGCGAGGACTTTGTTGACAGTCAAGCTTTTGTTTTTAAGGTCCATTTTCACCTGAAAAAAATACGCACAGCATTTAAATAACTATTTTTTTAAAAAGAAAACTATTGCATGACTTTTATTGCACACATTTATTTCTAATGGCAATTTTATCCTTATAATTAGCAATTTGTTATAAACTAGGTGAGGGGAAGAAGCTACCTTTCATTGCAAATAATGTTTGTGCCAGTTCATATCTTCAGATAGAAATTTTAAACTGCTGGGACACTTCTTAGTGATTAACAATGATATGATCTACCTTGCTCTCTACAAACATCCTTTATGTAGCTATATTTTCTCATGACATTTAGAATTATTTGCAAATTTGTCCTTTGCAGCTTTCAAAGCCTGTAGAGCTATTTGTGAGAAAATAAGCAATCGTTGGAGAAACCTGGAGTGGTTATTTACTCAGGCAAGGGTCATGGCGTGTTGATTCTGTTCCCCGTTAATTTGACAAATTCTGCGTCACAGGAAACATGGCCTTACCTGCTGTATCTTCTGTACACTGGAAGTGGAAGTGGAATTTCAAGAGTTTCTAGATGTAGATGTAGATTGTCGCAATACTAAGAGGCACTGGGCTACACAGATACACCAGCATCCTAGTAATATCAGTATCACAGGCAAAGCAGATTCATGCAGGCATCTGAGATCTTTAATATCTCTTCTACCAGTCAAAGATAAGGTAAAAGTAGATCAGTCTGTTCATTCAACAGATATTTATTGACTTCATCTGTGGCTCAAGAAACTATTACAAGTGGAGCTGAGACAAAGCCTTGCATTTCTGATGGGGTGCAGGGAAAGCATGGACAGGGACACACTCTAGCAGGTGAGGGTGAGATGGAACAGGCTAGTTCAAGCAAGGCAAAAGGTGTTAACACCTCTCAGTTCATTTTCACTGTGTCGTGGTAGAAGAGGGACCCAAACTTTTTTTTTTTTTTTTTTTTGTCTTGCTCTTTTACCCATTAAAAAAATTAGATTATTTTCTTGCTGTTGAGGTTTTTTTTTTTTTTTTTTTTTTTTTTTTTTGAGATGGAGTCTCATTCTGTCGCCCAGACTGGAGTGCAGTGGAATCATCTCAGCTCACTGCAACCTCTGCCTCCCGGGTTCAAGCAATTCTCCTGCCTCAGCCTCCTAAGTAGCTGGGATTACAGGCACATGCCAACATGCCCAGCTAATTTTTTTGTACTTTTAACAGAGATGGGATTTCACCATGTTGGCCAGGCTGGTCTCAAACTCCTGACCTTGTGATCTACCCAACTGAGCCTCCCAAATTGCTGGCATTATAGGCTTGAGTCACTGCCCCCAGCCTTCAAACTTTATTTCTTTAGGTCAAGTTTTCCCCATGATTCTTTTGCAATACTTGGCCAAGACAGAATTTTGAAGAAATACATAGCATCATTTGTTACATGTTTGAGTAGAGCATGCACCAGTTTTCCCACGGCCTTTTCTTTTACACCCAACCAGTTAGATATGGACATTATCTGCTTAACCCCCAACCATCCCACATAGCTTCCACTTCTGCTGAAGTACCACCCCTTTGCATATTACCCTGGAAATGACCAGACTGTGAATCCAAAGTCAGACTTGGACACTATCATTGCAGGTCTCCACATTACATTCCTCCTCTGAGCCCAAACAAAAGTGCGGTGTTTCAGCCTGCATAGGACTGTTTTCCTGTGTGCTCAGTCCAGACACACGTGTACATCAGGATAATCTGATGTCAGTATATATTCCACAAGGGGCTGGAGAAGTTCCAACTGTTGCTAACAAGTTCTATTGTTCTTAACATTTGCTAGATATTTTGCACATATCCTGATATTAACATTTCGAATGTTACCTATACCCATTTTACAGATGGGAGCATGGGTAACAAAGAGATTATATTACTTGCCAAAAGTTGCATTGCTCTTAAATGAGGGAAGACAGTGGATCACTATTAGATCCCATGATAATTCTGACACCAACATTCATACTTTTTGCTACCATTCTGTACGGCCCCAGGAATATGTTTATTCCCTAAAAAAAAATGACATCATTAATTGTGGGAAAAGAAGGTGCTTGTGGCCACGAAATCTCTCAATAATTGCTTGTCCATCAAGGAGTTTCTTTCTACTTCACTTATGAAACTTAGTTTTGCTGGATGTGAGATTCTGGGTTGAAAGTTCTTTTCTTTAAGGATGTTGAATATTGGCCCCCAGTCTCTTCTGGCTTGTAGGGTTTCTGCTGAGAGATGCACTGTGAGTCTGATGGGCTTCCCTTTGTGGGTAAGCCGACCTTTCTCTCTGGCTGCCCTTAGCATTTTCTCCTTCATTTCAACCCTGGTGAATCTGACGATTACGTGTCTTGGGGTTGCTCTTCTTGAGGAGTATCTCTGTGGTGGTCTTTGTATTTCCTGTATTTGAATGTTGGCCTGCTTTGCTAGGTTGGGGAAGTTCTCCTGGGTAATATTTTGATGAGTGTTTTCCAGCTTGGATTCATTTTCCCCGTCCTCTTCAGGTGCACCGATCAAGTGTAGATTAGGTCTTTTCATACAATCCCGTATTTCTTGGAGGCTTTGTTCATTTCTTTTCACTCTTTTTTCTCTTTCCTTGACTTTTCTTTTTATTTCGTTGAGTTGATCTTCAATCTCTGATATCCTTTCTTCTGCTTGATCGATTTGGCTATTGAAACTTGTCTATGCTTCACGAAGTTCTCATGCTGTGCAGCTCCAGCAAGTCATTTATGTTCTTCTCTAGGCTGGTTATTCTAGTTAGCATTTCATCTAATCTTTTTTCAAGGTTCTTAGTTTCTTCACATTGGGTTAAAACATGTTCTTTTAGCTCAGAGAAGTTTGTTATTACCCATCTTCTGAAGCCTGCTTCTGTCAGCTCGTCAAAATATTTTTCTGACCTGTTTTGCTGCCATGCTGGTGAGTCGTTGTGATCTCTCTGGGGAGTAGAGGCATTCTGGCCTTTGATGTTTTTGTCCTTTTTGCAATGGTTTCTTCCCATCTTCTTTGAGTGGACATCCTTTCTGTTAAAGTTGGGGTTATTTCTCCCGTATGAGGCTTTTTATTTGTTGTTTGTTTGTTTTAAACGCAGGTGTCAGTGTACCACTTGAGACAGTCTGTCCGTTGTCAGCCTGTGGAGGTGCTGCTGGGCTGCCTTGGTCTCAGCCAGCCTGCTCTTTATTCTTCACCTGTTTTCCGTACTGGTGGGGTCAGCCCTACCTTCCCAATGGCGGGCTCGTTCCCTCTGCTGAGCCCTTTGTTCCCAGGTGGAGGATGTGTTAACTGCAAAACTCTCCTGGGAGAGGGACTCCGGTTGCTGGATCTTGTGGGGGAGGGGCCTGTCTGGTCTTATCCCGCCCCGCTTTCTACTGTCCCTCCTGTGGGACCGGCAGTTCTGTTTTGCAAGCTTTCTCAATGTTAGTCTAAATTTCTGCCCTGGTCTGCGCTAACAAGGCACCGGTCTGACCAGGGCTGCCTCCCTGGGCTGTTGCCCTGGTCTGCGACTCCAGATGGTTCTCAGAAGGGTGGTGTTTTCCTGGTCTGTGTGCTGCTCAAGTCTCGGAGTGAATTGCTGTATCTGATTCAGAGAACTGAGGAGGTGATGCCCCCCCAATCCTCCGTGCCTGATGCACTTTCCAGGTGGGGCAGTGCCCCACCTTGCCTTGGCTGGACACCTTTGGGTTGCTTTCGCTGCCCTTTTGTGGGGTTAATCCCACTCTTCAACCAGTCCCTTTAAAAGAAAGCCTGTACCTCGCTCGGAGATGTGGATATAACTCTGGTTCTATCTCATTCAGTGGTAGCTGCACTCCGGAGAAGCTTCTTTCAGCCATCTTCCCCACTTCCCCCGTGCCCACCTTTAAGACTTGGGATTTCCAGTTCTGCCAAGAGGCTTTTCTGGGGCTACTGGACACATTCTGTAACTTAGAGTTCCCAGACCATGAGGAGGAGATGGAATACTTTGTAAGCCCATTTCTCCTCTTTCCCCATGCCATGTCAGTGTTTACTGGAAGATGGATTATCTTCCAATTATGGGAAAGCTGCCGAAATGGAAGGGGATGGTGAGTTACTGCAACCCAGACAGGTCTTAACCTTTATGAAATTCTCTTCTTCCCTTCAGCTTGAGATGTTACTAACTCAGTTCTGTAATGTTGGAATGCAAGATGAAATTAGCTCCCTAATTTTTGTAAATGAAATGTGTCTCTCTTTTTACAAGATTAACCCAAGTTACTCTTCGTGATGCCACAGCCAGTGGGGTTTAGGGGAGGTTTCAGTACAGGTAAGAGCGATTAGGGTCGCCCACAAATACAGCGCATGTTCCTGCATTGGTGTCTATATTCATTAATGAAAATTCTCAATGACAAAGTGAATGCTCCTTCCCTTTGTTCCTAAGCTACTGTTGGAAAAGCAGGCTGTCTGCCGTGTAGGTGAGGAGTTGGCATTGGTGTTCTTAAATACACAGACTGACTTTGCTTTCTTGTTCCGACAAAGACGCCTTATCCTAAGCAAGACAGATTGACTTTCTGTCCCCAGCAGGCTGCAGTCCTCCTTCCTTCCACACTGAAGCTTTTGCTAGTAGTAACTAATCCTCATTCCACATCACCTTCCCGTTTTGCTTAAAACCTATCTCTTTCAGATGGCCTCTTCCGCTGAATGCTTTTCTGATTTGCATTATTCTTATAAATATGGAAGTATAGACCATTAATCCCCGAGTTATTTATAGACATGTGTGACTGTGTAGGTGATCTTCAATCATCCCTAAATTCTTAAATTCCTGTAGCATGATTTATCCCCAACAGCTAAAAGAAGTCTCTGCTTCTGCCTTCTTTCCTTTCCTTTTCTTTCTTTACTCACTGCTAAGATTTGGGTGTCTTTGGGGTTTGCCTCCAACCGTCTTTCCAATTCCTGAGATACACGTGAGGCACAGTGGTTCAGAGCCCTGCCTTCAAAGCCAGACCGTGTGTGAACAGAGCTTGGCTCTGCCATCTTTTGCCTCTGTCCTTCTAGATAATAGGAGCATCTTCTCATTCCTGGAGTTACAGTGAGGATGAGGTGAGTTCACACAGTAAGCACTTGGAAGGATGTTTTGCCTCCAGTGTGGTGGCACCAAAGCAGGGAGCCGCGCTCACACAGCCCTCCGTTTCCATCTCAGCTTCAAATGGTGACATCCAGGCTACAGGTTCTGAAGCCCTGGAGTCTAGGATCATGTACCCCATCTCCCCCAGGGAGTGTGTGCTACGTTGCAGAAGGTCTATAGGTGTGCGTGTTGTAGCACAGACAGCAGACGTCTCCAGGACGGAGGTGACAAGAGCGGCTTTCCCTCCTGAACCCACCACCCAATCAGTGTCTGCCTTGGGGCCAGTCACTGCGACTTTAATTTCCTAAATTTGGTTAGTTCCTGAAATGGTGGTAGGATAAATAAGTTAATTTCTGTGAACATACTTTGAAAATTTTAGATCTGTACACGAATCTAAATCACTTATGTTTATTATTAATACTGTTCTTCTGGGAAATATATGTCACAAATGGTTCTTTTTAGAAATGAGGCATTTACTCATATGGGAATATCTAGCCCTAAGTATCACCTCAGAGGAAATATTTTGAGTTAGGAGGGATCATGTTTCTACCAGCAAATATATTTTAATATTAATGAGAGGAATAATACGGGCACATAATTGTATCGAAAGTAGTTTAGGAAGAAATCGGGCCTTGGTGTTAGAAAAGTATTTGGGAAAGATAAGACTTCTTTAAACAGATTGCTTTAGAAATTTTACTAGCGTTTAACTTCTTAAATGTGTCTGCTGTAGGGGCCGTGGCAGGAGACTGTTGTGGGTGGAGTTCTGCAGAGGCAGAAATTGAGGCAGAAGTTGGTGTGAGGTTAACTGGTCCTGGGGAGCCAAGGCCTTCGGAGAGAAGACCGCTAGAGCCACACCCTGCTCAGCCTTCCGATGCAGCTGCCAGGACCAGGTGCCGATGCTGACAGCAGAGGCCACCCTTAGCCCCACACCCCATATCGGGCAGCAAATACTTCCTTGAAACAGGATCGGGGTGGTGCTTCTCTGTATCTTCTGCAGCCTTGGGCAATAGGCAGGAAAATAACCAGCGAATCCTGAGAAAAATTGTTTAGGGCGGTATTAGAAAAGAAAGTGTCATTGTGTATTTTTGGACAAGAAATAAAAATAACAATATTTAACTTATTCCAGTAACTGCTTTAATGCAAAGGGAACTTATACCACTTAGTGGAATAATACACATTTTGAATGTAAAAACTCTTAGATTCAACTACCTTATTAACCACTCTCAGATTCTTTTCTTTTTATTTTTTATTTATTTATTTTTTTTAGACAGAGCCTCACTCTGTTGCCAAAGCTGGTGTACATTGGTGAGATCTCAGTTCACTGCAACCTTCACCTCCCAGATTCAAGCAATTCTTCTGTCTCAGCCTCCTGAGTAGCTGGGATTCCAGGCACCCACCACTACACCTGGCTAATTTTTTGCATTTTTGATAGAGATGGGGTTTCACCATGTTACCCAGGCTGGTCTCAAACTCTTGACCTCAGATGATCCACCTGCCTTGACCTCCCAAGGTGCTGGGATTACAGGTATGAGCCACTGCACCTGGCCCACTCTTATATTCTTACATAAAATTCAGGTGGTCTTCTACAATGAAAACAACTGCAAAGAAAAAAACAGGGTTTTAATTACTATCTTTTTTTTATTTTTACAAACACCATATTGGTTTGATGTCGAAATTACTGTAAATTTCTTGTTATATTTGATATAAATGAATCCCTTAAAAATAGAAGCTACATAAAACATGTTCAAATAGTAAAAATGTATCTTAAAGAAAAGTTAGGAAATAAACTTCAAAACTTAGTTTCACCCCGAAACTTCCTATGGCTTCACAGGCATGAGAAGAAAGGAATAATTTAGCATGTCTTTTAAGAAATATAATTATTGCTCTAAAATTTGACCACAGTACAAATAAACAACAACATCACTGATAAATTACCCTAGTATGTTAGCAGTTTTTAAAATAAATGCAAGCATCTGTATCTCTTCGTGCATTTTCCCCATTCAGGGACATGACATCCAATATTAACATCCTAAGCTTCATGCCATTCAGTAAGCTTCTGGGATGTGGAATTGCATTTTGCTTTCAACTAGACTTCCTCAACTTGGATTCTGTTTTACGCCCATTCTTAAAGGGTATTACACTTGTTTCCTGATTATTTCAAAGATTAATCTCAAATGATTTCCTTGATTAACACGCATTGACTAGGTTTTAAGTACTCTGCCAGAGAGGAACTGTTGGTTAAATTGATTCACGTAATTGAATGAAAGCCTTGACCTGCACGGAAGGAGTTCGGGAGACTCCCCAGGACTGTCCCCCGGGGCACGGGCCCTCTGCCCTCTTTGTCTGTGGTCTAGAGTGGTGTCAATGATACTGTCACAAACATGGCATGGTGGAACAGAAAGCAAACAAAATCAAGAGCAAACATGGATTTGCATCTGCAGTTGATTGCTTGCCGTGTAAAGCTGAAGGTAGTCATTTACCCTCAGCTACCCTTCTGTCATGTGACGTTGATGGTACCTACTTAAAAGGAGTGTCAAGGTTGTGGTGATAGTCCAGAAACAACATTCACGTGAAAGTGCCTAGCAAACTGTCAAATGTTATTCATGCGTTATTATCAAGAACACTTTCCCCTGGAATTGATCCCTCTCGGATCCTCTGCTGCTGCAGAACTTAATACACGTATGACAGTAAGGAAGGGGCCATCACGCTCCATTCTGCACTGGACAGCTGGCTGCAGACTTGAGTGATGATGGCTGGTCTCCCAGTAGGTGTCTGAAGACTCGGAAGTTCCTGTGACCACAGAGTCCAGTACACCTGCACACTGGTACAGGATGCACAGAGAACATGACCAGGAATGCCAGTGCCAATACTAAGTTGAAACTTTCCAAGAAAGTGACCTTTCAAATCATTAACAGCTAATTATATTATAGGTGACTCTATTACAGAATTTATGTAGTATCATACTCTAGGAAAATAATAAAATGCATGAAATAAGATGACTTCATCACACACATTGGTTTTTACATAGGTGTCACTGTTCAGCTCTAATCTGGTTTTCTGGAATTATATATAATTTGTGTGTGTGTGTGTGTGTTTGCAACTCCTAGTCCATATGGAGAGAGATTTTAATTCAGAAAATTAAAAAATAAATTTTAGGCTTTCAACATTTATTGTTGCATCCCTTACTAAATTATAGATGGATTGAGCTATCCTTTTATTTATCTTGAAAATTTGGTTTAGTTGAGAGAGTTTATTTTTCCATAAATACACTGGAGTGCTTTCCTGAGAAAGCACTGTACTATCACTTGCTTCTTGTCCATTTGTGCTATTTTATAGCACACTTATTCTGCACTGAGACTGGCAGAAGGCACACACTTTTCTCTCCTCCCCCAGTTTCTCACCGTATCTGATTTTTTTATTTTCCAGTCTTCACTTCCGTTTGTGTCTGAACATAGATTGATTTGCCCTTGAACAGCTCACTGGTGCTCAAGGACACCAGCGGAGTCAACCTGTGATGAACACTTTCCATGGAGCAGGCTAGAATCAAGAGCACAGGCTCTGGAGGAGGAATATTGGGTTCTAAACCTGGTTCTACCTCTAGTTGTCTTGTTCCCTGGGCAGTTCCCCAGTCTCTCTGAACTTCTTCCAAAGGTTGTGAAAATTACATGAGATAAAGCTTGAACAGTGCCGATCACATATGGACAGTAAATATTAGCTAAGATTTGGGCCCTGACTTGCTCACTGAAAGGGGGATGTTGTAGCTAAGTCTTTACTTGAACCAACAGGTCTTGACTTATCTGTACTCTGTTCTCCAAACTTACAACAGCTATGGTTCTATGAAGCATAAAGAAAGAGTATGTAATCTTCACTATGACTCGCATGCATGCTTTCAAATCCCAGATATCTGTCCAATGAATATTTATTTATCTGTATCTATCTATCTACCTATCTATCTGTCTATCAAGATGGAGTTTAGCTCTTGTTGCCCAGGCTGGAGTGCAACGGCATGATCTCACTGCAACCTCTACCTTTCAGGTTCAGGCAATTCTCCTGCCCCAGCCTCCTGAGTAGCAGGGATTATAGGCATGTGCCACCGTGCCCGGCTAATTTAGTATTTTTAGTAGAGATGGGGCTTCTCCATATTGGTCAGACTGGTCTTGAACTCCTGACCTCAGATGATCCGCCCACCTCGGCTCCCCAAAGTGCTGGGATTACAGGTGTGAGCCAAGGCGCCTAGCCTCCAAGGAAATTTTAATACAAACCCTTCTTTAGCTAGTTGAATTGAAATATATTCCTATGAAAACAACAATGTTTTTAAGAATATACGAGTATAGTTTTTAAAATACATACATGAATATAGTTATGACAATGTAAAATTTAGTAGACATTCTGTGTAACTTTTTTTTTGACAATATGGCATGAGGCAAGAATCTGGACACAACAACTTTATGTAGCTGTAAGTTAATGGCTTTTATCCAGGGGTGGTTTTTCCCAGTGGGGGACCTTTGGCAATGTCTGGAGACATTTTATTTGTCACCACTGAGGGGCGGTGCTCCTGGCATCCAGTGTGTTGGGGCCAGGGCTACTGCTCAGCATCTCACAATGCACGAGACAGCCCCACGGCAAAGGGTTATCTTGCGCAACTTTCAGTGATGCTGAGGTCGGGAAAGCCTGCCCCAGGTGGAAGAAGAGGTAGGGCTGACCCAACAATGATTCTATAAGACAGGATGATCACTTCCTCCAAGACTGCTTACACCAGGTGCATTCTAATGCTCCTGGTCCAACGCTCCTGGTCTTCTCTATGGTTTCATGGTCTGAAGATAAATCCATTTAGTTCCAGATTTGAGACTGGGCATGTGAATGCCTGGCCCTTCACAATGAGCCATGGGGCTGGCTCTTTTCCCCTGGATTTTGATCAAGGAAGGAAGAAAAACTGGCGGAGCCCATATTGGAAAACATGCTTCCGGGGTGTCAAACAGGCAGTGATTAGGAAGCCTGCGCTGTGAAGGGGAGGCTGAGTCTGGCTGTACAGAGATAAAGCAATTCTGAAACTCATTTTCCAAAACCAACAAACTGTAATTTAGTTCTGTATTTTAAATAAATTCCAAAAACCTCTATCAGCTTTAATAGGTGTCACCCTTTTAGTGTATAAAGGTTAGCTGGGTTTTCTTGCCTTATAGTGGAAATGAATACTTAATTTCATGAAGGATGGAAACAAGTTTGCCGATTCCTACTAAAACAATTATAAGAGTAATCTAATTTCATTCCAAAAAATCCTCCATTATGTGTCAATATGATTTCAGAAATATTGCAGAATTTTTAATGCTATTTCGTAATTTTAAGTCGAGAGAATTATTCCCACAGAAAGCAAGGCGAATGGGGTGGAAAAAAAGGTCAGGCAGAAGAGAACCTTATTAAACGCAGCTGTACTTCAAACTCTGTCTCACTGTGGCGGCATTGGTGATGTGGCATCAGTGCTTCCGTGGTATTAGAACATTCTCGTCTTAAACCTTAATCTTGCCAGGATTTTCATGAGTTTCCAGTCTTTAGTGGAACTGATAAAGAAGATACTGTTCAGAGCTGCCACACACATTTACAGAAGCCATATGCCTCCAAGCGATTTGCTTCCATGTATTACAGAAGCCACATTTGAGCGACACAGCTATCTGAGATTCCTTTCAACCAAGTCCCATCTGCTGGAAGCCTTACCCAACTGTGAAAAATCTCTTCCTGCCCAAACTTTCACTGATAGTGCGTGCTAAATGTGTTTACATGCAGTGCCTCCTTAAATGCTCAGAATAACCTTGGGAGGTAGATACTGTTAGTGTCCTAGTCCTCACATAAGTCACCAAGACTTAGTGGGAAGAGGCTTGGAACATAATTCAGTGTCACATAATCAGTAAGTTACAATAGGGTTGCAAGCCAAGGCTTTGTACTGAAGTGTGTATTCCTAGGTGCACTCCACTCTGCCTCAGTACCACGGATTATACATAGGGAAGGCCTTATCTGCGGACCTGAAATTCAGGGTGCAGTGTGCTAGATCACCAGCTGTCTTGTAACTCTGATGCCGGGTCTTCCTGCTGATGTGCTCAGAATGCACACGTGTGTGTAGAATGCTGTAGCAATGAGACCCTGTCACGCATGCTGTCCTCTGACTTGTGTGTGTCACTTGTTTCTGTGCGCCTCTTTGCAGCAGTACCCACAGGGCTGGCACTGGCAGGTGTTCAGGGGCATGGCTGTGCAGCTGGTTGCTGGACCATTTGCTGGCTGGCTGCTCCCCTGACACTGAGTATGATTTCCTGGTAAACCTGGCTGTTTGTATTTATCCTTTTGTGAATCACTGATTTTGACCTTCCATTCCCCCCACCCTAAATTTCCTACTGGGGATTCGTCTTTGAAAAAAAATAAATTTAGGCCAGGCACAGTGGCTCACGCCTGTAATCCAAGCACTCTGGGAGGCCGAGGCGAGCGGATCACCCAAGATCAGGAGTTTGAAACCAGCCTGGCAAACATGGCGAAACCCCATCTCTAACTAAAATTACAAAAACTAGCTGGGCGTGGTGGCACACATCTGTAGTCCCAGCTACTTGGCAGGCTGAGGCAGGAGAATCACTTGAACCCAGGCAGAGGAGGCTGCATTGAGCTGAGATCACACCACTGCACTCCAGCCTGGGCAACAGAGCAAGACTCTGTCTCAATCAGTCAATCAATCAAGATTTCTTCACATGTCAGGAATGCTAGCACTTTTCCATATGTTTACTCTGGAGTGTTTTTTCATACCAGTTGTTAGATTTGTGTGTAGGCAATTATCAGCGATTCTGATTTCTCTGCTCACGTGGACATGTCTTGGCCATTCCTGGGCTATTAACTTGATTGAATCATGTTGTCCTCCCACTTTTGCCATTTCATTGTTTTATACATGAGATTCTTTGATCCTCCTGATTATTTGAATTGAGGAATACTAAAAAGATCCAACTTTTATTATTAGTATAATTATTATGTTGACTATTCTAACACCGGTTATCAAATCATCTAATACCTCATTAATTGGAAATGTTTTATAACCTGAGATCACACATAAATATCTGTCTCTCTCTTGGGTTCTCCACTCCAGGCTTCTGCTTCTGTTCCACTGCTCATTCTGTGCCAGGCACATAGTTTTACTACTGTAATTTTATTTTATGTTTCATTTATTTTTATTATGTATGTATGTATTTATATTTTGAGATGGAACCTCACTGTTACCCAGTCTGGAGTGCAATGGTGCGATCTCAGCTCACTGCAGCCTCTGCCTCCTGGGTGCAGGTGATCCTTCTGTCTCAGCTTCCCAAGTGGCTGGGACCACAGGTGTGTGCCACCATGCCCAGGTAATTTTTTGTATTTTTAGTAGAGATGAGGTTTTGCCATGTTGGCCAGGCTGGTCTCGAACTCCTGAGCTCAAATGATCTGCCTGCCTTAGCCTCCCAAAGTGCTGGGATTATAGGCATGATCTCAGCCTGGCCAACTACTGTAATTTTAAATAAAGCTTAAAATATGGTTGGTAAAGCTTCTCTTCATTGACTGTCATAACATTTTTTGGCTGCTCTGTGATTATTCATCCTTCAGGACAAATTAAATTAATTTTGTCATGTTCTGAAAAGGACAAGCAGAACAGAGGATGGCACCTTGAATGCCCCAGCTCCTTTCTGAGGGTTCAGGTGGGCATTGCCTTTCTGAGATTAAATTGAACACCATTTTCCATATGGCATCAATTTTAACTTAGCAGAGTCAAACTTTCAACATTGTTTTCAATTGAAGGATATTGTTTTAAGATTTTTTTAAAAATCCTGGAATTACGGGTTTGTGTTTGGATATCATTTGATAGGTGCTAACATTTATATTTCTTTCTTATTTTTTTACTTTTTTCAGACAGAATTTTTCTCTGTTGCCCAGGTTGGAGTGCAGTGGCACCATCTCAGCTCACTGTAACCTTCGCCTCCCGGGTTCAAGCGATTCTCCTGCCTCAGCTTCCTGAGTAGCTGGTATTACAGATGCCTGCCACCATGCCCAGCTAATTTTTTTTATTTTTATTAGGATGTGGTTTTGCCATGTTGGCTAGGTTGGTCTCGAACTCCTGACCTCAAGTGAACTACCCGCCTCTGACTCCCAAAGTGCTGGGATAAGGTGTGAGCCACTGCACCAGGCCTAACGTTTATATTTCTCCTCACAGATAGGAACACAACCACACAAAACCAGAGAACCAGAGAGAAGCGGAGTGATCTTTTTTTTTAAGGTTTTGAGCTTATCTATTCCACATTACAAGTCTGCTATTTGGATTTGACCTTGAGTCTCCTCCAAACCAAGCGACAGTGTCTGTACTTTGGGACACCCTCTTGGGCAACCTGCAGGAGACTCTTCTTTCAAAGACTAATTTCCTGAATCTCTGGCTAAAGAGAGAAGGTTAATAGTTTAGGGAGCTTGTTTACAGGCCATTAGAAACAATTAGCACATTGCTGAGATTAAAAGCACTTCTCCAGCATGTTGGATGGCCTAGAAAGGAAACAGGACTTTTAGAAACATCTATTTTTAGCATCTAATTAAGGCAGACTTGGAGTTCCCCATCCTGCCTTGCCATACTGTTTCATATTTTAATTATCAAGAAATCTTTAATTTCCTCCAAGCTAAATTCTGCCTACAGCAACTTAAAGTAATAGTAAAGTAAAAATCCTACTCATGAATACTTATGAACAAATATTTAAATCACCCCATAACTTTTTTTTAGGCTGATTATTTAACACCCTTACCTTTCCTCTTTGACATTTAAAAAAATACTCTAATTTCTTAATGATTTTCCTTTCTTCCTAAAAAGACACATTTTACTCCAAGGACACCGCTCAGTGCCCCTGGAATAGGCAGCCATTTGGGTT
>NW_016107321.1:3246473-3249240 GCF_001604975.1 Cebus imitator
TTTTTTTGAGACAGAGTCTTGCCCTGTCACCAGGCTAGATGCAGTGGTGCAATCTAGGCTTACTGCAACCTCTGCCTCCCAGGTTCAAGGGATTCTCCTGCCTTAGCCTTCTGAGTAGCTGGGACTACAGGCGTGTGCCACCACTCCTAGCTAACTTTTGTATTTTTTGTAGAGACAGGGTTTCATCATATTGGCCAGGCTGGTCTTGAACTCCTGACCTCAGGCAATCTGCCTGCCTTGGCCTCCCAGAGTTCTGGGATTACAGGCATAAGCCGCCACGCCCAGCCGAAGATAGAACCAATTTAACATATGGTTGGATCCATTCATATTTTCTATGTTGCATACTGCAATTTTATGTGGACGTCAGTCAGTCACTGTTCCACTGCTATTTTGTAAAAGAAAAAGACAGGTGCATTTCTTAAAACCCTAATCAGAGCCTGCCACGTCTGGCTGCTTCTTACACTGCATTCCAGACACTGGCCTTTCTGCAGTTCTTTGGACACAACAGCACAGGATCTTGGCACATGCTGTTTTAGTCACCTGTAAATGTTTCCCAATCCCCCACCTCCCCTTTACTTTGCCCCATGAGGAGACACCTTGCAAAGAGTTTAACTGTCAGGGATAGCTGGTACCAATATCTGTAAGTCCCGACCACCAGTTAAATTGAGCTCACCTGGACAGCTAGGGGCATGCCTTCTGATCTCCCCAAAGCTGTGGACTCAGGAGGACAGGGGCAGCAGGCGATCTTGTGGTGTCAGCAGTAGGTTACCATGCAGAGGAGTTGTTTCATCATCCCTGGAAGAGGAATCCCATGTGCTGAATCACAGAGAATGCTCTGTCTTGGCCCATATGGGATAGGAAATAAGCTGTAGTTATATCTCAGCAAAGTAAAAGTAGACAAGTAGAGAATTTGGGGATCCACTTGCAGAGGGCCTTATGTGTCCTCCAAGGAGTTATAACTCTATCACTTAGTCATCAGGGAGTCATTGGAGTTTATAAGTCAGGAGAATAGAGTGACCAGTTGTGCTTTAGGAGGATACTTCTGGTGGCTGAGAGCAGGCAACAGGACTTCATCGGCTAGTGCGGATCCTGTTCTGCCGCGTGGAAGTACCTGGCGGAAGTCCCCCCCAGGCTCTGTTCATCCAGCAGCCTGGAGCCCATGTGTTGATCAGGCTTCCCTGCAGCCCTGCCCTCCACTCCTCGCTGGTTCTCCTCCCTCCAGTCTGTCTGCCTCCCAGTAGAAATCAGATAGCTCTGCTTTTGTGGAAACTCTGGGGCAAGTTCACAAAAAGCATCCTGTGACTTTTTACACTATATAAGAACGTGTCTGGATAGAGACAGGCCCATTTGGAAAATGCAGACTGACCGTGAGAAAGATCTGTGTTGAAACGCCAGCGTTGCGAAGGCCTTACTCAGATGTGTCCTTGCTGACACGGCTGTGTGTCCAGGTCACCTCTTGCCTTCCAAACACATGGGCTTTATTCCCGTTTTGAAGCAGGCTCCAAATCATTCTGCACGTAGGGGCCTTCACACATCTCACGGCTAGAGAAACCATCTCCATCTCTTCACGAAGCTGTCTCCTCACCAGGTCTCAGGTCTCTGTTTATTTGTCCTTTCCACAGAGAAGAGCTCCCTGTCCTGATTGCTGCAGCCTGTCACTACCTCTCACCTCCTTCATTACTCTTCTTTCATGTGTATTAATGCAATGTGTATTAGTGCTAGTCTACCTTTATTTATGAGACTGTGGGATCAAAGTCTGTCACCTGCCTCAGTAGACTTGAACTGTCTTCACTGTATTCACATCTGTATCCCCAGCAATTAACAAAAGTGAGTGGCAGGAAGTAGTTATTCACCATCTGCTGAATGAGCGAGTGGATGAGACCAGCAGGAAGACCTAAAATAGTTGGTGAGGGCTGTTACAGAAACTGCATCTCAAGATACACAAGAAGAAAATGCAGCATAGATACTCTCAGCCTGAAATACGCCATCAGAGGATGGCATAAGAGATGGTGTCTCTGGTTTCATTTCAAACCCTAATCCATGCAAAAGGTGTACAAGGTATGTATTAGGTAATGTCAAGTATGTGAGAGTAAGTCAAATATTTGTTGAAGTATATTTTAAATGTACAAAGGCAGCTCATTTTAAAAATAATTCTGTATTAAGTCATCTTTGATGTGAAAAATGCCCCATTAAAACTGAACAATTATGCTACAACTCTGTTTCACTAAAAGAAACTTTCTTGTGATGAACTACAGAGGTCTGCAGGCACATGCACAGGATCTAGCTCCATGACAGGCTTCACTGTGGGACTTGAGCCAGGCAGGTGTGAAGGAGGGAGTGGAGGGGTCTGGGGAAGCTGCTGCCTCCTGGAGTCCAGAGGCAGATTCACGGAAGGAAGGACAATTGCTTTAAAAGATGACACAGAACGCAGACTCATTGTGAGCCATTTGGAAACAATGAAGTCCCCAGATCAAGTCAGAAGAATGACCATTCTGGCCTGGCGCAGTGGCTCACACCTATAATCCTAGCACTTTGGGAGGCTGAGGAGGATGGATCACGAGGTCAGGAGATCGAGACCATTCTGATCAACATGGTGAAACCCCGTCTCTACTAAGATACAAAATTTACCTGGTATGGTTCCAGGTGCCTGTAGTCCTAGCTACTTGGGAGGCTGAGACAGGAGAATCCCTTGAACCCAGGAGGTGGAGACTGCAGTGAGCCGAGATCACACCACTGCACTCCAGCCTGCCAACAGAGTGAGATTCTG
>NW_016107321.1:3249360-3287376 GCF_001604975.1 Cebus imitator
TTTTTTTTTTTTTTTTTTTTTTTTTTTTTTTTTTTTTTTCATATTTCTGAGTGAATGAAAGTTCACTTTTCCCTCCTTTAAGCCCACAAAAGAGATAATTATTCTAAAGTATTCTGAATCTTTCTACATTTTTTAATCTATGGCTGCAAAAAATATCTATAAAGGTATGTTTATGCATATATACAGCTTATATATTTTTACATATAACATGTATAAACATGTGTACATACATCTATACATAAATGTATAAGCACTTGCAGACATCGACATATATACTCAAATTTATACATATCTGTGCCTATCTATAAATATAAGTGCATAGATACATAGAATATTACTCTTAAATGAGATCTACATAAGCGTTCAACAATTTGGATATTTCCCCAGCTTTTGCAACATGCTTTTTATGTTTAATAAAACACCATGGACAGCCTTTTAAGCAAGGACCCTCTGGACACACTTCATTCATCACAATGGCTGCAGAGTATTCATTCCATTGTACTGTAATTTATTTAGCTTTTCTCTGTTAGACATTGAGATCACTTATTTTCCTTCTGCAAATGTTGGGATTAACAACAGTGTGCGTATATCTTTACAGCCTTGCTAGTATTTCTAAAGAACAGATTTCCAGGAGTAGATTTTCCAAGCCATAAAAATAGCTGAACTCTGAGATCACTCTGGACAGACTAGCATGTTTTTTGGTGGATCGTAGAAGGAAAGGAAGGCATTCTCTGCAAGGACAGCCTTTCAGCAGACTCACTAAGTCATTATCCGAATGTTTTATCAGTGTCACCATTAATACTCTGAAATGTATGCATTTGAGGATTCTGTGGATTCAAGACAGAGTTAGCTCTGTCTCTTTTGTATTGAGAGAGAGAGAGAGAGAGAGAGAGAGAGAGAGTGTGTGTGTGTGTGTGTGTGTGTGTGTGTGTGTGTGTGTCATGTGCACACATTTTGGTAAAGAACCATGTTTATTTTCATCTTTATTTCTCCTAAAGATTGTAAACCATATTATCACTTTGCCTAAGAGCTCTTCTAGGGAAATAAGTTAAAAACACATCCAGAAGCATAATAAATAAGAAGCTTCATCTTTTCCAGCTAGTTTAGGGTTTCACAGTACACTATTTATACTGAAAAACTGTCCTTTATTGAAATACTCAGCATATTCTGCTGTCTCTGAGATAGGCAAAATTCCTACTTGTAGTTTTAGGAAAAAAATACAATTTCTACTCATTTAGTTAACAAATACTTATTAAGCATTTACTAAATAAATTCTAAATACTGTAAGGGGGAAGTATAAACCAAAAACTAGGTGTTTACCCTAAGGAAGTCCTCATCACCCTAAGGAATTTATAGTAGGAATGATATATAGAAATATAAAAAATATTTCTTTGTACTTGGCAGGACAGTGGGAGATATAAAAATAGTAAGAGAAGGCTCATCCATTTCAGGAGCTTAAAATCTAGGGTGTGACAAATATTGTGAGTACAAACATATTTCTCTGCTACTGCAAAAGAGGAAAACTGTCATTTCTAGCTTCAAGCTGGATCTGTGAGCTGAAGTGAATCTTGAAGTACAGGTGGGATTTTGACAGGTAAGGGGGAGAGAGAACGTTATCAGTGGTGGTGAAGAATGAGCCGAGATCCAGAAACAGGCAATAAACCACAGTTTGGTTTGGCTGTAACTTGGTGTACCTGGGAGAGAAATTTGAGATCAAAGAAAAGATAAGTCACCGTAAAGTCCTAGAAGGCTTTAAATGCAACGTAACGAGAGTATTTGGCGTAAAGCTGGAAGGGTTGAAAGCTTGGGAGAAGGCAGAATGATAATTTTTCCAGCTGGGGCTGTAGGAAGATTAATCCACTTGGTGGCATTCAAAGATACAGATATGTGGAAGGAAGAAAACAGGGTAGAAGACCACTGTACTCGTTCAAAGAAAACATTGATACCGCATGCATTGAATCCAGGTAGTATCTTTGCTTACGAAAGCCATGCGATCTACCAATGAGCTGCTGTATTACCTAGCTTTGATGGTAACCCAGTTTTTTCCCTCACCGTGCCAGGACAAACAAAAGATTACTATTTGGATGCAAGTAATAGAGGCCCCATTATTTCAGATGCTTATTTTGAAAAACTTCTAATCAGGCCTCCAATAACCGGGGCTTTCTCTCCATTTCAGCATCTCACCCAGTTTTTGGTGGTTTTTTTTTAAACTCTATTCAGTAGGCTTTAAAGTCAATCTTGATATTTTCCACTGTTATGGTTTCAAACTCTAAATGGATTACACTGACAATACCAACAAATTTAATCTTCCTCATATATAACTTGAGGATAAAAGGTCAAAAAGGAAACATGTTTCTCTCCTCTCCTACAGATAAAAATGCAAATAGCTGGTTTCCTTTGAAGTTTGTAAATATGGCATGTATTCTGTGTTCTTTATAGCATTAAATAGGCCACTGTGATACAGTAAAAGTTAACTCTTCAAAGTTTCTGCCTGGGCTGAGAAAAGGGCTTTCTTCTAACACAGGTTTCATGGCTATGATAAAATCAGTTGTGACCGTGCATTCTCTGCTTTATAAGGAGTACAATTCCTAAAGCAACTATTTTGGACAGACTCTTCCACATTTTATTTATTTATTATTTATTTATTTATTTTGAAACGAAGTCTCACTCTGTCGCCCAGGCTGGAGTGCAGTGGCGCGATCTCGGCTCACTGCAACCTCTGCCTCCTGGGTTCAAGCAATTCTCCTGCTTCAGCCTCACAAGTAGCTGGGACTACAGATGTGTGCCACCAGGCCTGGCTAATTGTTTGTACTTTTAGTAGAGACTGTTTTTCACCATGTTAGCCAGGATGGTCTCAATCTCTTGACCTCGTGATCTGCCCACCTTGGCCTCCCAAAATGCTGGGATTACAAGCATGAGCCACCGCGCCTGGCCTCTTTCACCTTTTATTTAGAGAATAAAATAAAAGACTCAGGAATTGCCTTCTTAGCCAACACTATGCTTGGCCCTCACAAAGTGATCCAGACAGTCTCCAGGCTCAGAGGTTCCTGATCTAGGGGAAATGCCAATACCAGGTTCTAGGCCTTAGCACAGAGGTGGGTGGGAAGCATGGAGAAGGGAATTGGAGCCCAGTCAATGCTCTGAAATCTGCAATGGCCCCAAAAAGGAGGCAGAGCAGAAAGAAAACGACAGGGCAACAAGGCGATAAACAGCTTCCGTGTATTCAGCAAGGGGTCTAGGCCAGGCCTTGTGGGGAGCGTGGGCTGTTGAAGACCTGGAGTTGAAAGAACGCTTCAGGGTACCCTGGAAACCCTCCTCCCACCATCTGTCAAACCATCAGATTCCTTAAGCTTCCCCTTGCAGAGTTTCAGGGACAGTATCTTGAAATTATATCAAGAAACAGATTACAGGCGTTACAGAACATGGTGAGAGAAAGTCCAGTGATAGAACTTCCATTGTCTGGCTGATTCCTCAGGCTGATTCCTCAGCCAGACTCCTCAGGCTGATTCCTTAGGCTGCAGGGAAAATGCAGGTCCCATCACTGGACTTCATCTCAGGATATCCACATTCACTTACCAAAAACTTCTTTAAAGCATGAAATGATCGCTTATGAAAATAGCATTAAATTGTTATATTAAAATATACTATCCACATATTTATTACATGTCTAAAAATACTTATTTGTGCATTTAGAAAAAATGAATTAGACAAAATGAATGACAAATAATGTCATTGTTCTCCTCTTCTAACCCAGTGCTTGGCACAAAGTGTATGGGCAGCATTTAACGAATGACATCAAAGAGAATTTTGTCTTTTGTTAATTTTTTTGTCTTACTTGACAATTATTTTCTTCATGCCAATTTCATAAAGAAGGCAAGATATTGGCAGAAGAATTGTAATATGTCTATAATGGGCAGTGGATTTAATGGAAAATCTTCAAGTTCACTATTGAGGTTAATAAGCCTAAAATAGCTTGAAACTAAAATAAGACACTTTCTGCCTTAAGAAGGCATCTTTTAAAAAGTTTGACTTCATTTTAGCTGACTGTAGAAGTAAGAAGCAGTTCTTTTGCAAGAAGTGCCATTTGCAACCCAGATAAGAATAAAGATTTTTTTTCTTTCTTCCCTGCATGTGTCTTCAGAAGAAAACCATCTTCCCTAATCGTCATCTTTGCAAATGTCTATTTTAAATTTTTTTGCCTCAAAATATCTCCTGTTGGATACTCCAGCTCTTTCCTCCTTTTGCCTGCTCTTAAAGGGGTATATGCTATATTTTTTATTACAGATCCCTGACATAAATTTTTCTTCACTTTAGGTTGTGGTTCCAAACTTAATGTTTCCAAATAAATGATATGAGCAGTCTTCTCTCATTTTCTGTATTGGTGTAAAGGTGTTCATATTTATTGGTCAAATCTCCTGAGTTCTTTCCTTTGAGGTAGCTACAGTGAAAGCAGTGTGCAACTCCAGCGTCATGCACTGTATTTGAACTGGAACAAAAGCATCCAAAACCAAAATCTTGCTGAGTAGAAATTTTATTTTATTTGTTATTTTGAGACAGTCTCGCTCTGTCACCCAAACTGGAGTGCAGTGGTGCAATCTCAGCCCACTGCAACCTCTGCCTGCTGGGTCAAGTGATTCTCCTGCCTCAGCCTCCCAAGTAGCTGGAATTACAGCTGCCCGCCACCACACCCAGCTGATTTTTTCTATTTTTAGTAAAGACGGGGTTTCACCATGTTAACCAGGCTGGTCTCAAACTCCTGACCTCAGGTGATCCGCACACCTCAGCCTCTCAAAGAGCTGTGATTACAAGCATGAGCCACCACACCCAGCCTGAGTGGAGTAATTGTAAATGCCTTTAGTTCCAATGAGTTGTTTTGGTGAAAGCGCTGTGGTAAAGTGCTCTGCTTCTCCCCAGAGGCCCCTGTGGTTGTACCACTGAAGTAAAATGCTCTGCAGTTGTAATGACTGCCAATGTGCTCCATAAATTTGGTAGCTCGAGGGCCATATTTCAGGTTGTCTGTAATTTATAGAAATGTAGGTCTTTGTTTTCTTCTCTGTTCATGCAAGAACCCTCTTATGCTTCGGGGAAGATACTATTTTTATAAGCCAAAAGTTTTAACTGAAAACTTGAACCAAAATAAAAACACCCACCTCCTGCTTCATTAATAATGAATTTCTGTTTTGCCCTAAAATTGTACACTCACCTTTTTTTCACATGACCTTTGTTCCATGTTCTGTCTCTTTATTATGATCTCCAGCAACATTTATAAGCAGGTATTGAAACAGGAAGTTCCCTTGTCCCCCTTGCAGGGTGTGTGATGGGGTGTGGCTCGCTCCTTCAGTGCCCTGCTGCTCTAGCCTGAAGGGGAGCACATAGATAGGGCTGTTGGAACCCCACAACAAGGTCTAGGGGTGAATGTTCACAGCTCCTGAAACCCACTGGGCATGTGTTCTTTTAGTTTAGCTGTCCATAGGCAGCTCAGTTAGACCCCTGCCTTATCACAAGGACAGAGGGCTTTCTGCATCGGGGGCTTCTTGACTTTGTGTACCCAAAGAACTGGGTCACAAGTGGGCTTGGAGGATGAGTGTAAGGTCTTGTGGAGTGGAAGTAGCTCTCCGCAGATGGGGGAACCAGAAGGGAGATGGCTTTCACCTGGAGTTGGGCTGCTCTGCCATCTGGGCGTTCCTCCACCTGCCCTAGCCAGATCCACATCGTTCTGCTGGTCCATGGCCTGCCAGTGTGCTGGTACCTGTCGGTGTGTTCCTACTGATGTCCAGCCACCTGTGTGTTCTGATGCTGATGTGCTCCTCTCCACAACCAGCCACCTGTGTCTGCCTGCTGGGTTCTTGAGGTTTTGTTTTTGTTTTTTGAGATGGAGTCTTGCTCTGTGGCCCAGACTGGGTTCAAGCGATTCTCCTGCCTCAGCCACCCAAGTAGCTGGGACTACAGGTGTATACCACCACAGCCAGCTAATTTTTATATTTTTGGTACAGACAGGGTGGCCAGGCTGGTCTCAAACTCCTGACCTCATGATCCACCTGCTTCAGACTCCCAAAGTGGTGGCATTACAGGCGTGAGCCACCATGCCTGGCTGGCTCTCAGGGTTTTTATAGGCAAAGAATGGGGACGTGGAAGGCCAGGATTGTCTTGGGAAATGCAACATTTGGGCAGGAAAACAAAAATCCCTGTCCTCATCCAGGTCCCTGGGCACAGGTCCAAGGGTAGGGCCTAGCCAGGGGCCATGCCCTCCTCTACCTAGCACTTCCCTTCCCCAACTTCCATATCATTTATAGCAACCATGCTCTTCCCAGCACTTCCCTATCCGTGTGGCCTCTTTCACTTCTGTCCTGTCAGTAACAATATTCTGTGGCCAAAGCAGTTAGTACTGATGAATTTCATGGTGTGTACAGGGAGAACCTAATGCATTAGGAGATCAAAAACACCAAGCGAGATTTGCTATTCATTCCAGCCCTACGAGGCTGTAGTCAGCATCATATTAACTGGACATTTGTGGTCCTACATTGCAGATTGTGCACCCGCAGGGAGCGTGAATGGACCTTCTTCCCTTGCCACACACAACATTCTGATTTCTGAATGGTCACTGCCCAGCTCTTCTTTTGCAAGAGCTGAGATCATCATTAACTCATGGTCACAAACTGAATTGGATTACTGTTTTATCAGTGCATGTGGAATAAAGGGGTAGAGACTAGCTGAGGATCTGAGGAATGAAAAAAACGTATGTTGTCAAGAACCTTTATGTTCTCTGGCTCTAAAACTCTCAGTCAGTGCTCAGTATTTTTAAAATAAATGCAAATTTTCTCTCTGGTATTTTGCCCCATTTTTATTTTGAAAAATTTCAACTTCAAATAAGTTGAGAGACATCAACATGACTTCAACCTGGAGGAGCCACGGAGGTGCCATCTTGTGGGCACCAGCCATTAGCAAGTGGTCTCACCGGCTCTGTACCTTACTTTCTCTTCCTTTGTGCTCATATACGAAGACACATTTTCTTGTTTTTTGCTGTATGTTTTGAACGTGATTTGCAGATATTGTGATACTTCAGCAAGCATGGCCTTAGAATAACTGCACTATTTAGTACCATTTTTACCCCTGAAAAATTAAATTATTTAATAATTTTTGTTAAAATAAAAAAATTACTTAGTAATTTTATCTGAAATATAATCCATGTTGAATTTTCCATTCCTTTTAAAATTATTTTTAATATCTGCCTTTTTTTTTTTTTTTAACAGGGTGGGGCGGGGATGGAGTTTTGCTCTTGTTGCCCAGGCTGGAGTGCAATGGCAGGATCTTGTCTCATTGCAACCTCCTCCTCCTGAGTTCAAGCAATTCTCCTGCCTCAGCCTCCTGAGTTGCTGGGATTACAGGTACCCACCACCATACCTGGCTAATTTTGTATTTTTAGTAGAGAAGGGGTTTCACCATATTGGCCAGGCTGGTCTTGAACTCCCGGCCTTAGGTGATCCGCCTGCCTCAGCCTCCCAAAGTGCTGGGATTACAGCCATGAGCCACCAGCAATGGCATGATCTTGGCTCACCACAACATCTGCCTCCCAGGTTCAAGTGATTCTCTTGCCTCAGCCTCCTTAGTAGCTGGGATTATGGGCACGTACCACCACATCTGGCCAATTTTTGTACTTTTGGTAGAGATGGGTTTTCACCATGTTGGCCAGCCTGGTCTGGAATTCCTGGCCCCAGGTGATCCGTCCACCTCGACCTCTCAAAGTGCTGGGATTATAGGTGTGAGCCACTGTGCCCAGCCTCATTATTTTTTTCTATCCAGCTTCTGAACAGTCCTGTATTAAAGTTCGTTGATAATATTAGTTTTTCCTTTTCAAAATCAAAAACAATGTTCTAATATTGATTTCTTTAAATTGTTAAAAGCATAATTTTTTAAAACAAAGTTCGACTCACATGCACATATAAATGAACACATCAAAGATTTTATTTGAATTTTGAGAAAACTAGTCAGATGTTACAAACCGGTTCAAAGGAATTGCAAAGAAAAGGCAACTCTAGGCAATCACAAATGCTGAAACATATCTGAAAATAAATGCAAAATGGTTTTTGTGGGGGAGGAAGGAATCACCCACATTTCTAAAATGCAGACAAACTCTTATTTGTATTTCCGTAGACACAGGTCACTTGCATTAGTTTTAAAGTCCTAGAGTGGCTCAAACACTGTAAGTGGCACATGCCCGTACGTCAGATGACAGGACTGGCAGTCATCTTTTTCCTTTTGTTTCAATGTCCTTCAAAATTTCTTCTTTCTATCCCAATTTATGATCATCATAATCTCAAAATTTAATCATCACAAAAAATACCAGTGTCATTTGTCTGGACCTAGTTAGTTACTCAGTGGTGGCAAGATTGTTAATTTACTATATAGGCCTCCTTGACTTCTTACATCTAGAGCCATGCAGTGTGAGTAACTACTAAGGCCACAAATGTTTTTATAAGGAATTTCAAATTGCATTTTAAAATTGCTCTTATTTACTATTCTGTGACTATAAAACTAAGCTCAAAACTGTCTCTACTAGGTGATACCTGTGTAACATGTAACTTTGGGTAAACCCCTCTCTTGAAGTCCTGAAAAGGTATTAATGCTCCTAACATGCCAGGAGTTTTCCTGCCTTACCATCTGTATCACTGGAGTCTGGTATGCCAGTTTCCCTGAGGGTGCTCTGTGGACCCATGCAAAGTCAACACTTGTTTCTTAAGAGTAGAATGTCTCAAATATGATGCTTTACATTGACCTAGATTGTGCAATTGATTTGTCCAATTATTTTTTTGGTAAAAAGGAGGACAGATTTTTACTGATTTTATCCAGACTATTACATTGCCATGAAAATTAATGAAATTTAGGAAGAATGTATGAAATCCGGACTGTCAGCAAAAATCGGGGATCATTTAGAAATGTTTCACTTTACTTTAGAAAAATGGAGTCTTCTAGATTCTTAATCTGATTTCACTAAAAAGAGTTATAGAAATCATAACACAGTCCACTGATAAATCTGAAAGTTGTCTAGGCATTCTCAACTTAGAAACCCATGCCCAAGAGATAAGTATTTGAAATGTCAGTAGTTCAGAGTGCTTCTCCAGAAATCTCTGATACTGTCTTTTGTTGAAGACACAAGCTGTGGTCTGTACCTTATAGCAGAGCCTTAGAAAAGCATCACAATGAAACAAGTATCTGTAGATCACAAGACTTATAAGCTGTTGTTAAATTATTGCTGTGACCAATACTATCAGATTGGGAAATAAAATTTTCTGTTGTATATGAGTTGATATCAGTGTTTCTCCTAATAGTAAGAACATGCGAGTGTACTTCAAAACATTTGTGGAAAAAAATGGAATTAAAAGATAAAAAAATATGAACTTTATTTCTCAACATAAGCTCTATCAAGATCAAGATGCTTTTGTAAGCGATGATAGCCTCCACTTAGTCCATCCCCGAGGAACTGAGGGTGCTGGGCATTTAACCACGTCAGTACAGTCTTTTTTACAGTATTGACCAAGGAGAAATGGGGGCCATTTACACACTTTTTAAGTTTAGGACAGCTGGGTGTGGTGGCTTAGACCTGTAATCCCAGCACTTTGGGAAGCTAAGGAGGGCAGATCACTTAAGGTTAGGAGTTTGTGACAAGCCTTGCCAACATGGTAAAACCTTGTCTCTATTAAAATACAAAAATTAGGCAGGCATGACGTTGTGCCCCTGTAATCCCAGCGACTTGGGAGTCTGAGGAAGGAGAATCGTTTGGAACTGGAAGGTGGAGGTTGCAGTGAGCTGAGATCGCACCACTGCACTCCAGCCCAAACGACAGAGCAAGACTCTGTCTCAAAAAAACCAACAAAACAGATTAGGAAACAAAAATAACTCAGAAGTAGCCAAATCAGGATTGTAAGGTGGATCCCTAATAATTTCCCATTGAAACTTACATATTTGCCCATCCTTGATGAGAAGAGTGATCAGAGTTTGTCGTGGAGGAGGAATTTCTGGTGAAGCTTTCCTGGGCATTTCTCTGCTGAAGCTTTGGCTTTCTCGAAACACTCTCATAGGAAGCATATGTTTGTTCTTTATTTGGCCTTCCATAAAGTCAGCAAGCAAAAATGACTTGAACCTCCAAAAAACTGTTGCCATGACCTTTGTTCTTGACCAGTCTGTCTTTGCTTGACTGGACCACTTCCACCTTTTGGTAGCCATTGCTTTGGCTATGCTTCATCCTCAGGATTGTACTGGGAAAGTCACGTTTCACCTCCTGTTACAATTCTTCAGAGAAATGCTTCAGGATGCTGATCTCACTTATTTAAAATTTCCATTGAAAGCTCTGGTCTTGTCTGTCGCTGATCTAGGCATAAGAGTTTCGTTACCCCGCAAGAGGAAAGCTAGCTCAACTTTAATTTTTTCAGTCAGAATTGTGTAAATTCCACCAACTGAGATGTCTATGGCATTGGCTATTGTCTGTGCCATTAGGCATTGGTCCTCTTCAGTTCCGGCACCAACAGCATGAATTTTTCAGCTGTGGATTGATGTGGAAGGTCTGCTGCTGCCGGCTTCCTCTTCAACATCATCTCATCCCTTCTAAACAGAATTATCCATTTGTAAACTGCTAATTTCTTTGGAGCATTGTCCTTATAAAATTTTCAAAAAATATCAGTGATTTCATCATTTTTTTTTTTTTTTTTTTTTTTTTTTTTTTTTTTTTTTTTTTTTTTTTTTTTTTTTTTTTTTTTACCTAAGTGTTACTGTAAGTTTGATGTTTGCTCTTACTTCAATTTTAGCAGAATTCACGTTACTCTGATAGGGGCTCTTTTCAAACTGATGTCTTATCCTACTTGGGGTGTGTGTGTGTGTGTTTGCGTGCGTGTGTGCTCTGTTGTCCAGGCTGACATGAGGAAGTAGCATGATCTTAGCTTACTGCAGCCTCAACAGTCCCAGCTTAATCCTCCCACCTCAGCCTCCCTAGTAGCTGAGATTACAGGCATATGCCACCATCTCTGGGTAATTTTTGGTATGTTGCCCAGGCTGATCTCAAACTCCTGGGCTCAAGCAATTCACCTTCCTTGGCCTCTCAAAGTGTTGGGTTTACAGACATGAGCAACCACACCCGGCTGTCTTATCCTTCTTAGTACCTCAAGCTGGATCCTATTCAGACATGTTGTAACAAATTAGTATGAGTTTATTTGGCACAAAAAATTTGAATCCATGCATAGTTTTTCCATAGTATGCATTTTCTGTGAACTTTTGAAGTTTCCTCATGGTGGGCAAAAAGGGCATTGTGAAATCTCCAGAGACTTTGCATAAGGCATACAATTTCTGAAATGTTTATAGTAATAACATTTTGCAAACTTAACCTAGGGGAGGCTAGTGTTTCTTCAGATCTGAAAATTCTTCCTATGCAATTCTTAAAATAACACATCAGACAGACCTAATTATTTCTAGCATCTCTCTATTTATAAGTTGAAAGCAGAAGCTTTGGTGATTTTCCAGGGCCATTTGGGAAATCTCAAAAGATAGTTTTAGGTAGAAGAAAACATCCTGAAACTTCTATTTTTTATCTAAATTTGGGGTCCAATGTTGGGAAGGTAAATTAAGAATTGTCAGAGGAGATTTGGTTACTAAGTTAACACAGGATCATGAATAAGTGAGGGTAAAAAAAACAAATAACAACATATATTTAAAATACAAACATAAAACCGAGGATGAAGATAATTGTAAAGAATCTTAGCTTATTTTTAAGCAATGCAACATTTTTTGCCCTTAAATAATCAATGGCATAATAAAGTCTTCTAAAATCACAGAAAACTCTTCTGATGAGACACAGAATCTCTGCTCTGTAGGAAGATTAGACAGAAGGCAGGGGAATTTGCATTCAGTGGACATGTTTTCATATTGAGGGTCAAGGCCTAATCAGTAAACCAACAAAGCAAACCCATTGAAGTTAAGTAATTTTTGCTAAAATTTTAATGTATCATTGTAGTTTCTTTTTAGATATATGTAGGCATTTGTATTAGTCCATTCTCTTGCTGCTATAAAAATACTACCCAGGAGTGGACAATTTATAAAAAAGGTTTAATTGACTCATAGTTCCACATGTCTGGGGAGGCCTCAAGAAACTAACAATCATGGTGGAAGGCGAAAGGGAGGCAGGAACCTCCCTCACAAGGCGGCAGGAGAGAGAAGTGCTGAGGGAAGACAGAGGATCCCCTTATAAAACCATCAGATCTCTTGAAAACTCACTCACTGTCATGAGAACTGCACGGAGAAGGTGACCTCATGATTCAGTTACCTCTACCTGTCTCTCTCTTGACATGTGGGGATTATGGGGATAATGGGGGTTAAAATTCAAGGTGAGATTTGGGCAGGGACACCAAGCCTAACCATATCAGCATCATAAGCCAAGGCAAGTCAGGTTTACTCTCCAAGTGGCGTACTTCATTTACGTTGCGGGACAAACAGACGCTTTGTTTCCAGGTACACTGTGAGGTTTATTTACATTGTAGGGCAAACAGACACTTTAGGACAAAGTGTGATCTGAAGAATTCTGAGGTTCCCTGAAATATTTTCAGGGGAACCGTGAGGTCAAAGTTATTTTCATAACAATAATAAGATACAGAGTTTTTCTGAGGCTGTATGACCACAGTAGGGTAAATGGAGAAGCATGCTTGAAAATCCGTCAGTTGTCTATTAAGCCAAACATTCAGGATAGTTTTGTAAAAATATTCAAGGTTGCCATTTTTCTTATAAAAATTTTCTTTAAGAAAATGTTATTTACATTAATATCTAATGGATTCATCATTACTATTTCCCAATACATTAATTAATATATATAATTTATAGTTATTTCTCAGATTTAGTGTTTTTTGTTTGTTTGTTTGTTTTTCTGAGACAGTCTTACTCTGTCACCAAGGCTGGAGTACAGCGGCTGATCTTGGCTCACTGCAACCCCTGCCCCCTAGCTTCAAGCGATTCTCCTGCCTCAGCCTCCTGAGTAGCTGGGATTACACATGTGTGTCACCACACCTAGCTAATTTTTGTATATTTGGTAAAGATGGGCTTTCCCCATGTTGGCCAGGCTGGTCTCGAACTCCTGACATCAGGACATCAGCCCGCCTCGGCCTCCCAGAGCGCTGGGATTACAGGTGTGAGCCACTGCACCCAGCCAGTTTTAGTGTTTTAAAACAGCAAATAGTGATAGTTATAACCCATACTATAAGCTACAGGAACAAAACATCTTTAGATTCCTCAGTAATTTTTAAGAATCTACTAGATGGAGAGACAAAATGTTGGGAACTGCTGCTTTATTAAAAAACATTCTTGAAAAAGAAAAGCACATCCATGTTTTTCTGTCACTATGTCTGCTAGTATAGCTGTAACCCTGTATATAAATATAATGTCTGTTTCAGCAAGAGAGATGACAGATAATTGAGAGTGTGTGTTGTACATAAACATTCTAGCTAACTAGCAAAAGTCAGAGGCACATAAGACTTATTTTTCATAGCCACACACATTCCCTTTTTTTGCTTTGTAAAGTACCAGAAATGAAGATGGTCATTAACATAAGCTAAAGATATGACCTCCCCAAAGCATTTAAAAATAAAAGTATACAAACTTAAAATTATGCTTAGTAGTTAACGTTTCAGTATTCTTTTTATCTTACTTTGAAATTTTCTGAGTATCAAATGATTTTCAATTAATATTACTTCAGGGTTTTAACTTGCCTAAAGATCTTGGAAATCATCTTTAAGGTGACATTCTGGAAAGCATAGTTGATATAAAAATATGGATGATTCAATGAACACAAATTTATATTTTTTATAATCTTAAACATGTGGGAGTAAGCATATTTGACCTCTTTCAGAAACATAAACCAACATAAAACAATATGTATGTTTGCTTTATAATTAACAGTGATACATCGGAGAATGACAATGTAAAGATTTAATTATATTAACTGAGATTTTTAAAATATTTCTGAATTTTTACAAGTATTTTAATCTCATATTTAAAGGACTAGAAGTTTATTTTCTGTGAACTTTAGCATTAAAAAGTATTTTTAGGCTTTTTGACGGAGTCACATAACTTGGAAAAATGTGGTTGATGCTTTTCACTGTCCTGTTAAACTCCATGATAGCATGGCCTTCAATGGATGAATTATTTTCTTCTCCTCTACAATTTCCTAATCAGTAAGAAATTAAGTCATTGTATTCTCTTGAAATCACAGTTTTGTGCCAAATTCTCCTCTAATATTTGATCATACATATTTTGACAACCATAGTTATTAAAATCTTTAATAACAAAAAAAAAATAAAAAAAGAAATAAAATAAAAAAAAAAACAGACAACAAAGAAATAAAATCTTTCTGCTTTCCTTGGGGGAAAGTACAAATAATCCATAAGTAGTCATCATCAATAACATTATTAAATATTTTGTGTGCTTTTAAACTCAGAGGAACTCTTTGCTTTCTTTCAGAATAGTATTTGTTCTCATGCCATTATTATTATTTATTATTTTTTTTTTTTGAGACGAAGTTTTGCTCTGTCACCAAGGTTGGAGTGCATTGGCAAGTTCTTGGCTCACTGCAACCTTTGCCTCCCAGGTTCAAGTGATTCTCCTGCCTCAGCCCCCAGAGTAGCTGGAGCTACAGGCACGCACCACCACACCCAGCTAATTTTTGTATTTTTTAGTAGAGATAGGGTTTCACCATGTTGGCCAGGATGATCTCAATCTTTTGACCTCATGATCCACCCACCTCAGCCTCTTAGAGTGCTGGAATTACAGGCATGAGCCACAGCACCTGGACTCTCATGGCATTATTAAAACAGGTGCCCCTGTCTTTCTCAGGACAATTTGTGTTGATCAGTGCCTCAGTCCATTTTGTTTTGTTGTGTTTTGTTGTTGTTGTTGTTATAACAGAATTCCACAGACTGGGTAATTGATAAATCTACTTTTTACAATTTTGGAGGCTGGGAAGTCCAATATCAAGATATAAATATAGATGCAAACTTGCCTTCCAGTACCTTCTTGGAACTTCACACAATGCCTTGGGGGGTGCTGGGTGCCATGTCTATTTGTTTTGTTTTGTTTTTTGAGACGGAGTCTCACTTTGTCTCCCAGTGGTGTGATCTCCGCTCACTGCAACCTCCACCTCCTGGGTTCAAGTGACTCTCCTGCCTCAGCCTCCCAAGTAGATGGGACTACAAGTGCATGCCACCACGCCCAGCTAATGTTTGTATTTTTAATAGAGACGGGTTTCACCATGTTGGCCAGGCTGGTCTCAAACTCCAAACCTCATGATCCACCCTCTTTGGCCTCCCAAAGTGCTGGGATTTCATGCGTGAGCAAATGCGCCCAGCTGCCATGTCTACTTTGACCTCCCGCATCCAGGAGTTTGTTCATTCATTCAAAAACAATCTATTACATAATTTTTTCAGCTGCTGTAACCAATTGCCACAAAGGTAGTGGCTAAAAATACCACCTGTATATTCTCTTAGAGTTTTGTAGGTCAGAAGTCTTAAAAATCAAGGTGTTGGCAGTTATGTTCCTTCTGGAAGCTCTCAGGAACAGCCCATTTCCTTGTGCTTTCCTGCTTCTGGAGGTTTCCCCATTCCTGGGCCCATGGCCCCTTTCATCCTCATTGCGAACAGTAGCCAGTGGACTCTTTCTCACATTGTATCACTCTGCCTTCCCCTTCTACCTTTTAAGGATCCTGGGTTATGTTGCTACCACCTAAGTACTTCAGGATCCTCTTCATATTTGAAGATCAGCTGATCGTCATCCACAATTTTAATTTCCCCTTGCCATGTAAAGTAACATATTCCTATTTGCAGGGTTTTTGAATATGAACGTAGACGGGAGCCATTATTCTGCCTACTGCAGTGATTCAGCGTCAGGATCACTCAGCAGAACGTATGAGTTTCTACAATGGGTAGGAACATTTGGTATTACAGTGAAGTGCTCAGCCACGTAGATAAAGAGTGAAACACTATATTCTATCGAGAAATGTTGCATTTAAGTAGATTACTAAATTGTGTAAATCTTTGATCAGTTATGACTCCCAAAGTGCTGGGATTACAGGCGTGATCCACCGCACTCAGCCGCTACTTTCTGTCTCTCAGTCACTGGCTATCACTAAGCTATTTTCCACCTCTATAGTTGTGTCTATTCTGGACATTTCATATAAAGAGAATGACATATAATATTTGTCATTTTGTGTTTTGCTTTTTTCATTTAGCATAAGGTTTCTAAGGCTCATCCAGGTTGTCATATATAGAAATGCTTTATTACTTTTTAGGGCTAAATAATATTCCATTGTACGTATATACCACATTTTGTTTTTCCATTCACGTGTTGATGGACATTTGGAGTACCTCCACCTTCTGCGGATCGTGAATGCTGCTGCTAGGAATATATGTATACAAGTGTGGGTTTGCGTCCTCGTTTGCACTTTTTTGGGGTATATACATCGGAGTGGACTTGCTGGGTTATTTGGTAACTCTGTGTTTAACTTTTTGAGGAGCTGGAGCCTATTCATGTTAGATCCAAGACAAGGTTTTAAGAAATGCTCTCATGAGTTCCCCATGTTAACTCCAAAGGCTTAGGGACAGAAAGATGCTTTGAAAAATCAACAGACTTCAGCCCTGACGCTTGGGACTTATGTGACCTTGATCAAGTTTCTTAACTACACTCTGAGCCTCAGTTTATTCATAGGTTACAGTTAAAATAAAACACCAGCCTCACTAGAACCGTTGTTATAATTCCAGGAAGCAATGTGTAAGTCACTATACTATGGCGTCTGGCAAATAGTATCTTCTCAACAGATGATAGTTGTGCAATGATTGTTATATTTTCTGTCTCATCTCACCTCCCACCCCAGTCCATATGGAGCCACTTCTTGTAGGACTGAAATATATATTCACTTATTTATGACTAAATCCTGTGGAATGAAACCAAGAACTTTATGAAGCTAAGAAATATTAAATCTCCTGCCTCTCCTAATCTACACAGTGAGTCATAAAGGGAATGCACCTGATGGAGCATGATTTGTCTTTCAAAGCTGTGCTTTATTTTCTCCTACCGATGGGTATGTTTAACCATCATAAGTTATTTTTCCCTATCTCCCCAAATCTTACTAAGTGTCATAGTCCTTTCAGGCTGCCATAACAAAATATCACAATTAAGTGGCTTATAAACAGCAGTTATTTATTTCTGAGAGTTTAGGAGGCTGGACGTCCAAGATCAGGGTGCCAGCAAGGTGAGCCTCTTCTGCCTTGAGACCACTTTCTCCTTATGTCCTTACATGGCGGAAAGAAACTTTCATAGAGACACTAATCCCATTCGTGAAGGTTCTACCCTCATGACCTAATTACCTTCCCAAGACCCCAGCTTTCAGGGGTACCATCATAGTGTGTGTATTTCCACATATGAATTACGGGGAGGAACAAATATTTGATCCATAACAGTAAGTGTACATAAATGTTATCCATGTTCACTCTTTTCTTTAACAGTGACATACAGATTATTCCAATTTTTTAATGCTTCTGCAGTAACTTTAAAGGTCTTCACTCTAAAATAATTTCATTGAGACATTTACTATGGTACTATTTATTTTTGTAAAGTAATTTTTTTTTTTTTTTTTGAGACAGAGTTTCATTTTGTTGCCCAGGCTGGAGTGCAGTGGCACAGTCTCGCCTCACTGCAGTCTCTGCCTCCTGGGTTCAAACAAAGTAATTTTTTAATAACCACCTTAAAATTCTAACTGCTCTCATTTCCATTAAAGATGAAATTCTTGTTTAGATTGATTTTGTAAAATATGTTCCTTTTAAACTTCAGTTGTAAAAATGTCTTTTCTAATTTAAAACATACCATTTCCTTCAGCCGTTTTCTAATTCAAATATAAAGTAGACTCTGTTACCATCTTTGCTTTTTGTTAACATGACTTTTGATTTTCTTCTATTATAGTTATAAGCGTAGGCTATTTTGCCCTGAAAGTTAATCTAATGTTTATTTTTCTTTTTACCCCTTATTTATTCTTTAGCATTTTTTCTGCTTAAAAATGCGGAGGCCTCATTTTCCTGTATGTACGACATACCGATGTATTCACAGTTTTGATTAAGCTCCTTCGTAGTCCTTCAGACACTTTGCAATCCTCTTCAAAATATTTGAGTAAAAGCATGTACATGTAAGTGGGTTTGGAGAATCCACAAATTCACTTATAGAAAGATTATTAGATAGGAAACTACTGGTTAACAAACTGTCATAGGCAAACTATAAAACAACCCCATGTGTATGCATATTTTGTTTTCATTTGAGTGTATGTTATTTTCTCCCCCACACACAAAATATCTAAAACTGTAATTTTCTGCTCACCAGTCATTCTAGAACAGGTATCCTTTAGAATTAAATGTTCTCATTTATCAAAATGTAACTTATTGTGTTTTAAAAAGGAGAAGCAACAGTTTGAGGGATTTTCTCTAAAGGCTGAATTTATTTGCCTCTGCTAGAAGATTCCATGGTTTGCCACGACTCACCCACATTGTACCGCTTCACAGCTCATTTGAATGTCTTATAGAGAAAGACAGTTATATGTCTTGCAGGCTTGTTGAACTTAGAGTCAGTTTCAAAGACATCTCCTATATTTTCATTTTAAAGTATGTTCTTTCACCTGCTTCTTAGACTACAACTAGAATACACCCACACCTAAAACTCACTAAATTATATACTCCTGAATTTACAAATTGCTGCAACAAGGATAAGAGGAACATGGAAGGTGGCCTTGGTAGAGGTCACAGGGCTACAGGAATGTGTTAAAAGGGTCTATGTGTTAAGAACTCAACTGCTGCAGCACCCTGAATACACATTGCCCTTATGCATTCATTCTGAAATATTTATTCAGTACTTCTTCTTTACAAAGTGCTCCAGGGCTGGAGAGTCAGTGTGTGCCAAGCCAGATAATTTCTCCGTTCTTTTGGAGAGTAAGTCAAGTGAGGGAGTGACCTCAATCTAATAAGCACAACAAAGGTGAAACTGAATCAGTGACTCTCGCTGCCGAAGAAACATTGCTCAGCCACAGGAACATATAATAGGGAAAATTGCCCAGGTCTTCACCTGCATATTTAGGTACATAAGTATAAATCTCTTTTAGGATTATCAAATAGATTATACCACGTCTCCCTCACCAGCTGACTTTCTACAGACCAGGAACAAAGAATGGCAGTTCCTTGTTATTCTGTGTGTTCATCACCCCCACTTACCTAGAGGTAGACTTTTTGTAACTTTCAAACAGAACATTTCGTTTTGAAAAGTTCCTAAAATAGATTACAGTGCCACCACTCCCAGTTAATTTTTGTAGTTTTAGTACAGATGGGGTTTCACCATGTTGGCCAGGCTGGTCTCGAACTCCTGACCTCAGGTGATCTGCGCCGTGCCCCCCTGCTTAGTCTCCCAACGTGCTGGGATTACAGGTGTGAGCCACCACACCCGGCTGAGGAATCTACTTTATATACGTGATGGGGATCCATTCAGTGGAGTATTGTATGCTAAGCAGCGATCTGAAGAACTGTACACTTGAACAAGCTGCTGAGATCAGGAACAGGGAGGCCGCGTGGGAGGATGCTCCAGCCCTGCCCACAAGACTCCTGCCAGCCTGGAAGGAGTTGAAACCTGGTATCCATAGGTGGCAGCAACAGGAAGTGGTTTCGGGCACACTGAGTCATGGTTTTGTTTAAACTGCAATTGTGAAATATGAGCACAGTTAGCATAAGAACATGCATTTTTTTATTACAGTTAATTGAGTCTTGTTTGCTATAAAATCCAAGATGTGCGAAAATTTAAAAAAAAAAAAAAAAAAAAAAACCTCCACTTCTCCAAAACCTTCTCTTTATTTTTTGGGCTTATGCTGGCTTCTTTATTCTTAGACTCTTGTAATCATTGCCCGTATTTCCAGAATTCAAATCTCATTATAGGTTACATGGTATCCAAACATGAGTAATGCATACTTTAGAACATTTTAACGTCAACTTACAATGCTGACCTTTGTTAGTTACTCCATTTAATGTAGGAATTACCTCATGTACTTACGTTATAGCCCTGCAAATAATTTATGAAAGTCTGGTTCAGGACCTTGGAAATTAAGCAAATCTACATATATGTATGTACATGTGTACAAATATATATATATATATATATATATATATATATATATATATATACATACTCATATATTTCCCCCTTCCCTTAACAGGTTTCTAATATAAGATAAAAAAGTAAACTAATGTTTGTCTGCATACAGTGTGAGAAATGATAGACATTCGTTTTGCATACCAGGGCAAAACAATGGAACATCTATATCAGACCGTGGGTAAAGTGGCTGAAAGTGGGGCATATTGCGGAGTCAGGAAAATCTTTTTCCTAATCATAAGACCTAATGGGAATTTTAAAAGATAAGCAGGAAATAGCTAGAAGAAGGAAGAGAAGTGAAGCCTTCTGTAGAAGTTGACACTCTGCCAATTTCATCTTCTGCATTTGACAACTAGGGGTTTATTGGAGTCTCTCTTGTTTGAATACTGAGTGGCAACAAAATGTTAATAATGTATTGCTTGCCTTATTGTATGTAACAATTTTTCTGGGCTTTTTAAACATGAATGGGAATTAGATCCAGGATTCCCTGTTGCTGCTGAGAAATGCAGTCAGTGTTTCTGGGATTTAGGCAATTGAGGCTGACATCTGCCTTGTAGTATCCCAGAGAATCCACTTCCTCTTGGTAATTGAAATGTTGGTCTACAAGAGAGGTTGAAAAGTTCCTTCTATCTGCTTTCACTTCAGTTGTCAGCCTACCCTATGCTACTTGTGTTCCCACTAAGATATAGGAGTGGCTCAGAGGATGACGTTTTACCACATTTCAACACAGTGACTGGTTGGCAGCTTAGTGGATTCCACCACACTGTAGCTACAGGCCACACTGATGATGATTTTTCTTTATGGGTGAAGCAGGAGGTCATTTGAGTGTAGTAAAGCATCATATAATAACATTTCAGTCAATGACAGACACATATAGGATGGTGGTCCTGTAAAATTACAATGTAGCTGAAAATTTCCTATTGCCTATTGACATTGTAGCTGTTGTAAGGTAATAGCTCAAGGTATTACTCATGTGTTTGTGGTGGTGCTGGTGTCAACAAATCTACTGTGCTGCCAATCATATGAAAGTATAGCACATATGAAGCACAGTACATAATACTTTTTTTTCATTTTTAAAAATATAATTTTATTGTACTCCAGATTCTGGGGTACATGTGCAGGTCATGCAGAATTGTTGCATAGGTACATACATGGCAATGTGGTTTGCTGCCTCCATTTCCCCATCTTCTATATTTGGCATTTCTCCCCATGTTATCCCTCCACAACCTCCCTCCCCCTGCTGTCCCACCCCTGTTTCCCCCCAACAGACCCCAGTGTGTGATGTTCCCCTCCCTGTGTCCATGTGTTCTCATTGATCAACACTTGCCTATGAGTGAGAACATGTGGTGTTTGATTTTCTGTTCTTGTATCAGCTTGCTGAGAATGATGGTTTCCAGATTCATCCATGTCCTTACAAAGGACACAAACTCATCATTTTTTATGGCTGCATAGTATTCTGAGGTGTATATGTGCCACATTTTCCTTGTCCGGTCTATCATTGATAGGCATTTGGGTTGGTTCCAGGTCTTTGCTATTGTAAACATTGCCACAGTGAACATACGTGTGCATGTGTCTTTATAATAGAATGATTTATGATCCTTTGGACATGTACCCAGTAATGGGATTGCTGGTTCCAATGGAATTTCTGTTTCTAGGTCCTTGAGGAATTGTCACGCTGTATTCCACAATGGTTGAACTCATTTACACTCCCACCAACAGTGTAAAAGTGTTCTATTTCTCCACATCCTCTCCAGCATCTGTTGTCTCCATATTTTTTAATAATCGCCATTCTAACTGGTGTGAGATAGTATCTCAATGTGGTTTTGATTTGCATTTCTCTAATGACCAGTGATGATGAGCATTTTTTCATGTTTGTTGGCCTCATATATGTCTTCTTTTGAAAAGTGTCTGTTCATGTCCTTCGCCCACTTTTGAATAGGTTGGTTTGTTTGTTTCTTGTAAATCGGTTTTAGTTCTTTGTAGATTTTGGATATTAGCCCTTTGTCAGATAGGTAGATTGCAAAAATTTTTTTCCCATTCCGTTCATTGCCAGTTCACTCTAATGATTGTTTCTTTTGCTGTGCAGAAGCTCTGGAGTTTAATTAGATCCCATTTGTCTATTTTGACTTTTGTTGCCAATGCTTTTGGTGTTTCAAGTCCTTGCCTATGCCTATGTCCTGAATGGTTTTGCCTCGGTTTTCTTCTAGGGTTTTTATGGTGTTAGGTCTTATGTTTAAATCTTTAATCCATTTGGAGTTAATTATCGTGCAAGGTGTCAGGAAGGGGTCCAGTTTCTGCTTTCTGCACATTGCTAGCCAGTTTTCCCAACACCATTTATTAAACAGGGAATCCTTTCCCCATTGCTTGTTTTTTTCAGGTTAGTACAGAGTACTTGATAATGATAATGAATGATTATGTTACTGGTCTATGTATTTTGTATACTTTTTATTACTATTTTAGTGTACACTCCTTCAACTTATAAACAAACAAGTTAATTGTAAAGCAGTCTCAGACAGGCTTTTCAGGAGGATTTCTAGAAGAAGGCATTGTTGTAGGAGATGACAGGTCCATGCATGTTACTGCCCCTGGATACCTTCCAGTGGGACAAGATGTGGAGGTGGAAGACAGTGATATGGGTGATCGCAACCCTGTTAGACTAATGTGTGTGTCAGTGTCTTAGTGTTTAACAAAAATGTTTTAAAAGTTTTAAAAATTTAGAAATAGAAACAAAAGCATAGATAATATAGTTACAAAGGAAGAAAATATCTTTATACAGCTGTACAATGTGTGTTTTAACCCAAGTGTTATTACAAGTGTCAGAGTTTTAAAAATTAAGAAATGTATAAAGAAAGTTACAGTTAGCCAAGGTTAGTTTACTACTGAAGAACTTTCTTTTATACATTTAGTGTCACCTAGATGCACAGTGTTCATAAAGTCTAGAGTACTACATAATCATGTCCTAGGCCTTCCCTTCACTCTCCACTCACTCACTGGCTCAGGAGAGCAGCTTGACTACAGAAAGCTCCACTCATAGTAAGTGTCCTGTTCAGTGGTACCATTTTTTGTCTTTTATACTGTATTTTCACTGTACCTTTTCCATGTTCACATATGTTTAGACACACAAGTACTTATTGCGTTATGGTTTCCTTTTATTTATTTATTTTTTGATGGAGTCTCACTCTGTGGCCCAGGCTGGAGTGCAGTTGTGTGATCTTGGCTTACCGCAGCGTCCACCACCTGGGTTCAAGCACATCTTCTGACTCAGCCTCCCAGATAGCTGGGATTACAGGTGCAGGCAACCATGCTGGACTAATTTTTGCACTTTGAGTAGGAACAGTGTTTCACCATGATGGCCAGGCTTGAACTCCTGACCTTAAGTTAGCTACCTGCCTCAGCCTCCCAGAGTGCTGGGATTACAAGCATGAGCCACCGTGCCTGTGTTATGGTTTCTGGCAGTATTCAGTCCAGTAACATGTTGTACATGTTTGTAACCCAGGAGCAAAAGGCTCTGCCATCCAGCCTAGGTGCACAGCAGGTGATCCCATCTGGGTTTGTGTAAGTATGCTCTGTGATGTCCACACACAGAAATAAAGACTTATTTCTCAGAATGTATCCCTGTGGTTAAGCGACTCATGACAGTAATTAAAAGCCTGTGCTTACTACCTGTGCTAAGGAGGATAGGAATGTAATTTTTCAACTTTACCTGTGTCCCTGTCATCACTTAAAAAGCTGTTGAAATGCCATCTGACACAGTTCTCTAATCACACGGTCTAGACCCCTGTCCAGTCTCCCCAGTGCTTTTCACTGTGAGCATTTGCTCCGTGGCATATCTTAATACATATTACTGCTGAACTACTGAGGCTCCAGCTGCCCTTTTAAACTGTGAACCTTTTTGTATTCCCAGCACTTGCTAAGACGTAACAGTGGTTTGGGAACATGACAGCGTATAGTGGTGAGATCATATAACAGGAATACCTGAAACTTTTAACTGTCTAGAGCAAGCTATGTTCTTAATGAATTCCGATAGCTTAATTGGGGTGTGATTTACACATCATGCAAATCCTCCAGGGTAAGCCTCCAGTTCAGTCATTTGTAATATGCATTTACAATTGGGCAACCAGTTATCACAATCCAGTTTTAGAATAATAAATCCTAAAAAAGTTTTTTCAAGCATATTTGAGCCATCCTCACTCCCACCGTCAGCCCCAGGCAAACACTGATCAACTCAATGCTTAGAGAGTTTTGCCGTTTTTTTTTTTCTAGAAATGTTAGGTAAATGGAATCATACACTATGTAATCTTTTGTCTGGCTTATTTGCCTCAGTGTAATTTTGAGATTTTTCTCAAAGTTACTGCATGGGAAACTCCTTTTGATGAGCAAAATTCCATCATCAGGATATGATGCCTTTTGTTTATCCATTCCCAGGTGATGGACATTTGCACTGTTATAAGTGACACCGTGAACATGGCATAAAAGTCTCTGTGTGGATCTTCGCTTTCGTTTCTCTTCCACTGGATATCTAGGAGAGGGATTGCTGGCTCTGATGGTAGGGTGCTGAACAGTTTCAGAAATTGCTCAAATGTTTTCAGGTGGCTGTAATATTTTGCATTCCCACCAGCAAAAGGTGGTGCTGGGGAGCAGGGGTGTTGCTTTCTAATTTCTCTACTTCCTTATCAACACTAGATGTGGTCAGCTTTTTCATTAGAGCCATTCTCTAATTACTAGTCATATTAAACATCTCTTCCATGTGCTTATTCATTCAGTCGTATATCTTGTTTAGTAGAATGTCTATTCAAATCTTTTGCCTAATTATATGGCATTTTGTTAGTCATGCTGTGCACTGGCTTGTTTTTGTGTGCATAGAAATTTTCTTGTCCTTCCTGAGAAGGAAAAGAAGTTACCCCACTGAATTCGTAAAGCATTTTGTGGGTACAAAGATAATGCACCATGGTTATGTAACCTGAGAGATACTTGTAAAAAATGCAGTGTTTTGCATAGAAAATGAAATTCCAAATCCAGCTTCTGAAATCACAACCCTGTTGTTCTCCCATTTGGCTCTCCGTTTCATTGTGTATATTTGTTGATGACTCATGATTTGCAAAGCACAGAATCCTCATAAGAGGTAGAGCTGAATCTCTCTTGCAACTTTTCCATGAATAACTATTTAGTGTTAATTATGATTAAAACAATAACTCTCTAACAAAGCGTAAGTAAGTCAGATTAATCAGCCAGTTTCCAAGCAGACACTTTCTGGGTTCCCGAGGGCTTTCATCAGCAAATTGATGTAATGGCGATGTTTTGCATGGTACTATTGTTTCCATGGTAAATATGTGAACTGATTACCCATGAGTCCAGGTCGCAATGTACTGTTGTTTTGCTTTATTCCTTATTACGTTAGAAACCCTGCACAGCAGGAGGGCTGGTATCTACTCCCAGGTCACCTTGGGACTTCTAATATGAAAATTGAAATGAATTCTTTGTTGTTGTAAATTGCAAACAGAACAACAGTCACCTGTTCCCACACTTATAAATATGTATGTCCTCCCCACCAATGAAATTATGCTGAAGGATAGATCAAAGTGAATTAGCACCTGTCAAGGAAATTTGATAGGTCATTCTGCCCTATAATTTCATTCCCCTTTCTTCGGAGGGTGACATGATAGGCAAAGCCTGCATCTCGCTCTCCTTCACCCGTTGTGGTTAACAGCAGTTCAAACGTGGAAATGAATCACCTGCTATATTACTTCTGTGCAGCAGGAGGCAAATTGAAAAACTAAGTTTGTATAAGCAAAATGAGTGTGACTGTATTTGGACTCTGAATACTGCTTAGAATTTGTGTCTAGTATTATGCTGTTGTGTACCTAAATGTTGTAAACATTTGTTATCTGTAAATCTCTTAGGTTTTCATAAGAAGCTTCCAAAGCCAGAGGTCTAAAGGTCGATTCACTTGGCCATATTATTCCCCTGGCCTTGTTAACCTTAACTATCCTACTGTCATGATATCCTAAACCATCAGGTAAAACCTTATTACTACCACAAATATTAATGCCAAAATTGCCTTTAAAATGTTACAGATTTTTTTTAGAGAATCCAAAATATGTGGCAGAAATTTGAAATGAAAATGAAAAAATCAGCTGGGTGCGGTGGCTCACGCCTATAATCCCAGCACTTTGGGAGGACAAGGCAGGCGGATCACCTGAGGTCAGGAATTTGAGACCAGCTTGGCCAATATGGCAAAACCCCATCTCTACTAAAAATACAAAAATTAGCCATGTGTGGTGGTGCATGCCTGTAGTCCCAGCTACTCAGGAAGTTGAGGGAGGAGAATCACTTGAGCCTGGGAGGTAGAGGTTGCAGTGAGCTGAGATCGTGCCATTGCACTCTAGCCTGGGCAACAGAGCACTACTCTGTCTCAAAAAAAAAAGAAGAAGAAGAAAAGAAAAAGATTAAAAGCAAAGACTAGCATGGTCTGTGTTTATTGTACAGGTGTAATTCAGCAATGAAGAGTAAGGAAAGGAACCAGGTAGAAGAAGAGGAGAGTTAAAATTAAATTGAAGGATTTTTTAAAAACTAGAAGACCAAATATCAGGGAAAAGAGAATAAATAGTAAGTAAAGGGACAGTTTTAGCCTAAAGAAGAAACGTCAGCAGAGCCCAGACCATTGCAGTAGCCTCTTAACAGCTTTCCCTGACTTCATCCTAAATCCTCTGCCTCTGTTCACATCTCTACTAATAATGTCTTAAAAATTCAAATGTCATCATTCAATCACTCATGAGACTATTTTCCCACTTAATATCTTTACTTACTTGTTTGTTTTCCATTTAGCTTATGATAGTCACCTATTGGTGATATGCATTGTATACTTATGGAATGACACTGTAATTAGAAAAATTGTTATTATCTTTGTTCAATTATGGGCGGTATTCCTATTTCATAAATGGTCCTGTCTTCTTGATTTTTTTCATGAGATTTTTCTCTCAATCACTTGTGTTTCCTCCCTATATATCTTATGTCTCCAGAAGACCGGAAATACGAAAATAGAAATTGCTTTTTTTTCCTTAAAAATTTCTCATCCTTCATAACCAAATATTAGTGTTCTCAATATTGTTGTGCCATTTGGTTAATAAGTATTTCAACTGGATGTTCCTTTCTTTTTCTTTTGCCTTTCTTATTAATTAGGGGTAACACTTTTTTTCAGTAAAGTCATATCATTTTTTTTGTCATTTGATGTGTTGAGAATAAATTTATCTATGGTTGTTTAGTCAGAACTAAAGCCTCGCAGCTGTGATCATCCTTCCAGTTTGCACTGTGGATTCCTGCTCAGACATTGTTCAGTTTCATGGGGATCTTCTCTTTCGTGCATGCTTTCTCTCTTGCTCTGTCAATAGTAAATATTCATGTTTCTGATCTGCAATGCTATGTCTGTTTGGGAATTTTCCAGTTATTTATTCACATATTCCAGAATGTTTTCCAACTGAGAATGCTAAATGAAACTCTCGTACCTATCATACAAGTTTGCACGTGCAATGGCCTGCTAGGATCCACAAACTGATTGGCATGCCTGTTTGACACACAGCGTGATGCGGGTAATGAAAATGTTCCAGTTCCGCAAGATATTCAAGGTCTGCTGTGTCACTCACGCATAGCAGAGATCAATTACAATTCTCACGTTCACAGGGATGACACAAAAGAGATGAACAACCCTAAACACCTTGATACAAAGGCCTGAAATTTTTTGATAAGAAAATTAAAACTCTATTTTTTTGTTTTCAAGCCTTTAAAATATCTCAAAATAGGTGTCCTGAAGTGAAGGTTAGGAGTGAGTATGATTCTGTTTGTACATAGAATAATAAGAATAAGATGTTCTTTCACAAACACCTTTCACATTCAGGAAAATTACGCGATGAAGGTCAAAAGAACTTCTTGTTTTATTTTTTGAAACTGGGTTTTGCTCTGTCGCCCAGGCTGGAGTGCAGGGCACAATCTGGGTTCACTGCAACCTCAGCCTCCTGAGTACTGGGACTATAGGCATATGCCACCATGCCCAGCTAATTTTTTGTATTTTTAGTAGAGAAGGGGTTTTGTCATGTTGGCCAGGCTGGTCTCGAACTCCTGACCTCAAGTGATCCACCTGTCAGCCTCCCAGAGTGCTGGGATTATAGGCTTGAGCTTCCATGCCCAAAACAAAATGAACATTTTAAAACCACATGATTGTCAGTGATATCTGCCTACTTTTCTCCCATCTAAATTTGGAGCCTGGGCTGTCTAGGAATGCCTAGAGTTCCTTAAGCACTTCTTAGAAACGTTGCTTCCCCATAGACACGTTTATTGCTGGTGAGACCAAGGAAACATTCCTCTCCTGCTTGTTAGTGGAGTCTGGGGCTGCTGATGGTTATGAGTGTCACTTGCCAGTTTGGGGATGTGATTTTCTTGTTCTCCCAGAAAACCCCAATCTTCTTCCAAACACTCCTGATACCTCTCCAACCCAGAAAGGAGGGACAGTGTTTGCATGGTGCTAACCAAGGCGCTATATCCATGTCTGAGGCCAAAGTGTAGATTAAGATGAACAGAGCTCCTAGGTTTTGTACTTGGAGAATGGCAGAGCTCTTGACACAAAGGACTTGTGAAGTACTTAACTATTTTTTTTTCTTTTTAATAAATGTTATACATTTCATGTTAAAAAAAAAACTGCAGACAAGTGTAGTATAAAAAGTAAGTCTTCTAGATTCAGATTTATCCAAGTCCCTGCAAAGGACACGAATTCACCATTTTTTATGGCTGCGTAGTATTCCATGGTGTATATGTGCCACATTTTCTTTGCCCAGTCTATCATTGATGAGCATTTGGGTTGGTTCCAGAAAACCAAATATGGCATGTTCTCACTCATAGGTGGGTGTTGAACAATGAGAACATGTGGACTTAGGGAGAGGAGCATCACACACTGGGGGCAGTTGTGGGGGACTAGGGGAGGGACAGCAGGGATGGGGTGGGATAACATGGGGAGAAATGCCAGATATAGTCAAAGAGGGAATAGAGGCAGCAAAGCACCTGGTTATGTATGCACCTATGCAACAACCCTGCATGACATGCACATGTACCCCAGAACCTAAAGTAAAATAAAATTTAAAAAAAAAAGTAAGTCTTTATTCCCTATTCATACCATGTTGGCCCCTCTAACACTTACCATCCTCAGAGGTAATCACCATTAATAGCTCCCAATGTGTACTTAGAAATATAGAAGTATGCATGCCTGTAAGTGTGTAATATACATGTGCCTATATCTTTTTCATAAAAGGTCACAGATAGAATCCTAGAGTAAATTCTGTTTTACAGCTTATTCTTTTCTTTCACTTTACCAACATCTACACATCCTAAGAAATCAGTATGTATAATTGTACTTTATTCTGATAAAAAGCTTTACAGTATTACATTGTATACCTGTGTTACAAACTATTCAATGAGGTCGTTAAGGGTAAACATGCAGAATTTTCCAATATTTAAGATATTACAAAGGATGCTTCATGAGCATCTTTGTTTTAGCCTTAATCTGTTTTGGCTGCCATAACAAAATACCATAGAGTGAGCTGCTTGAACAATTGATTTATTTTTTACAATTTGGAGGGTAGGAAGTCCAAGATGAAGGTTCCAGCAGATTGGAAACCTGGTGAGGGCTCTCTTCCTGGTTTGTTGACAGCTGCCTTCTTGGTGTCCTTACATGACAGAGGGTGAGCTCTGGTTTCTCCTCTTCTCATAAGGACACAAATCCCATAAGGGTTCTCTGCTTTTATGACCTCATATAAACCTAATCACCTCCCAGAGGCTCCACCTCGAAATACCATGACTTTGGAGGCAGTGGTTTCAACATAGAATTTGCGGGAGACACAAGCATTCAGTTCATAACAGTTCATATATCTCTGTATCCTTGAGTATATCATGTTTAAAAGATATATTGCTAGAAATTATATTGCTGGGTTAATTAATATATGTAGTAGGTTTTTTTGTGAACAATGATTGCTCTCAACAAGTGGTTCATGAGAGTATGGAAAACTCACATCACCTCCATTTTGGTTATTGCTTTTTATTTTATTTTATTTCACTTTATTTGATTTTATTTATTGCTAAACTTCTAAATATCTTCCAATCCAATTGACAAGTAAAAGAGTCTTACTCAGTTTTTCAAAAAGATTGAGTGAGCTTGAGTGTATTTTAGATGACTACTGACTACTTATGTTTTTGTTCTTTGAAGCAAGTTTTGAATCCTGTTGTTTACTTTTGTATTGAGTTGACTTTTTTCTTATTTACACATAAGTTCTGTTTTTATATTTAAGACATTAGTCTCTTATATGTATTGCTTGGCCTTTTCCCAGTTTGCTGATTTGCTTTTGAGTTTCACTGTTGGGTGTTCCAGTTATCTGTTGCCGCATTATACATTATCCCATGTCTTCTTTTTTGAGACAGAGTTTTGCTCTTGTTACCCAGGTTGGAATGTAGTGAAGCAATCTCAGTTCACTGCAACCTTCGCCTCCATGGCTCAAATGATTCTCCTGCCTCTGCCTCCCAAGTAGCTGAGATTACAGGCGCCCACCACCACGCCAGGCTGATTTTTTGTATTTTTAGTAGAGACAGGGTTTCACCGTGTTGGCCAGGCTGGTCCAAACTCCTGACCTCAGGTGATCCACCTGCCTCATCCTCCCAAAGTGCTGAGATTACCACCGTGAGCCACCACGCCTGGCCTATCCCATATCTTTAAAACAAAATACTGTAATACTTTAAAAAATTCTATGAATTTGGACAAGGCCCAGTGGGGACAGGGAGGTGCTCTTCCTGCATGAGTTCTGCTGGAGATGTGGTGTCTCAGAGACCTTGTGTGCTCAGGTGTGTGGAGCTCAGCGAGGAGGCTAGGATAGCTGGTGGCCGGCTGGAATGGCTTGACGTCTGGGGCTGTAGTCCTGGGGCCTCGGTTCTTGGGTCAGCTGGGTTCTGTGCTCTTCTCTATGTAGCCCCCAGGGCGCTCTGTCTCCACATGGCCTCTCCACACCACTGCTCCACATGCTGTGTTCTTCCAGCAACTGTACTTCTTAGCTTGGGGGTGTCCAAGAGTGCAAACACAGGACCTACCAGCACTCCTGAGGCCGCACTCCGAAGTATCCGTCACATTCTCTTGGTGAAGGCCAGTCGCAGGCCCAGCTCAGATTCACGAGGGGGCTACAGGGGCATGCCTTTTGCCAAGCATGGTTTGTTGGCGACCACCAGCAGAGCAGACTACAAGAAGATTATTTCTGCTTTTGTTGTGTTGCCATATAAATAGTTTAAACATTTTACGGGTAATCAGAGGTTTTCACCTACTACTTTATGCCTTCTGGTTTTAACGTCATCTCAGGGAAGATATCACCAGTGTAATCTTACAGAATTTTTCATCCAGTGTTTCCCTTTTCTTTTGACAGAGTCTCCCCTGTTGCCCAGGCTGGAGTGCAGTGGCACCATCTTCGCTCACTGCAACCACTGCCTCCTGGGTACAAGCAATTCTCCTGCCTCAGCTTCCCAAGTAGCTGGGATTAAAGATGCCCGCCACCACACCCAGCTAATTTTTGTATTTTCAGTAGAGGCAAAGTTTCACCGCGTTAGCCAGGCTGGTCTCGAACTCCTGACTTCAGGTCATCTGCTTGCCTCAGCCTCCCAAAGTGCTGGGATTACAGGCATGAGCCACCACGCCTAGCCATCGTTTCTTATACTTTTGATGCTTTCTTTGATCTTTTGCATTTATATTTTTATTTTATTGGTATCTATTTTGTTTTTAAGGAATACAGTGGAGATCTCAATGAACTGTTTTTTTTTTTTGTTTTGTTTTGTTTTTTAACTTGCTCAATACTGTCTTATGGAGTGACCCACTGTTTCCCACAGGTTTCAAGTGCCATTTTTATTATATACTACATTTCCATACTGATGGGTATTTATTTCCATATTCTCTGTTTGCTATTCTCCTTCCATTTTCCTACAGTGACAATAACACCAAGGTATGTTGAATAGCAGATTTTTTTTTTTTCAATGTTTTTAGGTCCGTGAAATAGAGAGACACTATCTGGGGTTGGAGGACATCAACTGGACAGACGGTAGTGTCAAAAGAGTTGAGATATCTGGTGAGATGCAGATATCTCATGTGTGACCCCATGAGGCTGAATGACTAAATTCGTCTGAACTTTATTTGGTGGGCTCAACTGGAAGTCATTGCAGCAGCCTGTCACAAAGAGTAGCGAGGCTGGATGACTAAATTTTTCTGAGTTATATTTAGTGGGTTTAACTGTAAGTCATTTCACTAGCCTGTCACAAAGGGTGGCGATTGTGACAATTGTGCCCAGCTGTGTGTATGGGGGTGACCACTTTCTCCTTGGCACTGGGCAGCGTACACAGGATGAGGGAGGGACAGTGGACGTGTCTTGGCTTCTTCTCTAGAGTTTCCCTCTGAAAATGAGACAAATGAAAATACCATTCTTCTTGGTAAAGGGAAGTCCATTTTACATTTAAATATGGGCATACCTTGGAGATACTGCAGGCTCAGTTACAGAACACCCTGACGAAGCAAACATCACAGTAAAGCAAGTCACACAAATAGTTTGGTGTCCCAGTGCTTATAAAAGTTATGTATATACTTACTCTGTTGTAGTCTATTAAATGTTATTGCCATTATTTCTTTAAGAAAGTACATACTTCAATTTAAAAATATTTTTTTTGCTTAAAAAAAAAAAGTGCTAACAAACATTTGAGCCTTCATCAAGTCATAATTTGTTTGCTGGTGGAGAGTTTTGCCTTGATGTTGAGGGCTGCTGACTGATCAGCATGTTGAGCGCCGAAGGTTTGGGTGGCTGTGGAAACTTGTGAAAATAGGACAGCAATGAAGTGGGCCACATCAATTGAGTCTTCCTTTCCCATGTGAAAGGGAGCTTTCTCTGTAACGTGACGCTGTTTAATAGCACTTTATCTACAGTACAACTTATTTCAAAATGGGAGTCGTTCCTCTCAAACCCTGTCAAAGCCACTGCTTTATCAACTAAGAACATGTAATATTCTAATTCTTTCACCGGGGCACAGCGCCTCATGCCCGTCATCCCAGCACTTTGGGAGGCTGAGCTAGGCGGATCACCTGATGTGGGGATTTTGAGACCAGCCTGGTCAACACGGTGAAACCTCATCTCTATTAAAAATACAAAAATTAGCTGGGTGCAGTAGTGGACACTTGTGATCCAAGATACTCGAGAGGCTGAGGCAGGAGAATCACTGAAAACCGGGAGGCAGAGGTCACGGTGAGCCAAGATCATGCCACTGCACTTCACCCTGGGCAAAGAGCCAAACTCTGTTTCCAAAAAAAAAAAAAAAAATCCTTTGTTGTCGTTCCAATAATGTTCACAGCAACTTCCCCAGGAGTAGATGTCATCTCAAGAAAGTATTTTCTTTGTTCATCCATAAGAAGCAAACCATTAAAGATTTATCCTGAGATTGCTGTCATTCAGTCACACCTTCAGGCCCCACTTTTAATGCTAGTTCTAGTTACTTCCTCCACTGAAGTCTTGATCCCCTCAAAATCACTCATGAGGGTTGGAGTCAGCCTCTTCCAAATTCCTGTTCATGTTGCTATTTTATGTCCTCCCATGAATCATGAATGTTCTTTTCCTTCCCCGACTCGTATCTTTCCGATAAGGGGAAAGATACATCTAGAATGATGTATCTAATGACATCTAGAATAGTACATCCTTTCCAGGGATTTTCAATATGCTTTGCCTAGGTCCATCAGAGAAAACAGTGTCTATGGCAGTTATAGCCTTACAAATGTATTCTCAAATAATAAGACTTTAAAATCAAAATTATTCATTGATCTCTGGGCTGCACAGTGGATGTTGCGTTAGCAGGCATGTAAGCAACATTTAATCTTACACATCTTCATCAGAGCTCTTGAGTGAACACGTACATTGTCAATGAGCAGTAATATTTTGAAAGGAATCTTTTTTCTGAGCAGTGCATCTCAACAGTGGGCTTAAAATATTCAGCAAACCATGCTGTAAACAGGTGTGTTGCCATGTAGGTTTTGTTGTTCCATTTCTAGAGCACAAGCCAAGTAGATTTAGCATAACCCTTAAGGGCCCTAGGATTTTAATGGTAAATGTGCCTTGGTTTCCTCTTAAAGGCACCAATTGCATTAGCCCCTAACAAGAGAATCAGCCTGTCCTCTGAAGCTTTGAAGCCATGCATTGACTTCTCCTCTCTAGCTATGGAAGTCCCGGATGACATCTTCCAGTAGAAGGCTGTTTCTTCTGTGCTGAAAACCTGTTATGTAGTGTAGCCACTTTCATCAATGATGTAAGCTAGATCTTCTAAATCACTTGCTGCAGTTTCTACATTAGTACTTGCTACCTCATCTTGAATGTTTTTGTGGTAGCAATGGCTGCATTTCTCAAACCTCCTGAATCAACCTCTGCTAGTTATGAACTTTTCTCTTCTCTTCTTTCCCCCTCCCCTCCCCTCCCTTCCCCTCCCTTGTGACAGAGTCTTGCTCTGGTCGCCCAGGCTGGAGTGCAATGGCCCAATCTTACCTCACTCGAACTTCTGCCTCCTGGGTTCAGGTGATTCTCCTGCCTCAGCTTCCCAAGTAGCTGGGATTACAGACACCCACCACCACGCCTGGCTAAATTTTGTATTTTTAGTAGAGATGAGGTTTCAAACTTTTCTTTTGCAGCTTCCTCATCCCTCTCAGCCTTCATAAAATTGAAGAGAGTTAGGGCCTTTCTCTGGAATAGGTTTTGGCTTAAGGGAATGTTATGACTGGCTTCACCTTCTATCCAGATAACTCAAACTTTCTATCAGCAGCAAGGCTGTTTGCTTTCTTGTCGTTTGTGGATTCACTGGATTAGCACTTCTAATTTCCGTCAAGAACTTTTTTCTTGCATTCACAACTTTACAACTGTTTGATGTAAGGGGCCTAAGTTTGGCCTTTCTTGGCTTTGTATATGACTTCTTTAATTGTTTCTGGCTTTTGGTTTAAAGTGAGAGGTGTGTGACTCTCCCTTTCACTTGAACACTTAGAAGACATGTGGGGTTATTAATCAGCCCAATATCAATATTGTTGTGTCTCAGGTATAAGGAGGCCCAAGGACAGGGAGGAAGATGGGAGAGCAGCTGGCTGGTGGAGCAGTCAGAACACACACAACATTGATCAATTAAGTCATCATCTTACACGGATGCAGTTCATGGCACCGCAAATCAATGAGAACAGTAGCAACAAAGATCACTGATCACAGATCACCACAATAGTTATAATAATAATGAAAGAGGGTAAAATGTGAGGAATACCAGAATGTGTCACAGGGACACAAGCTGAGCACAGGCTGTTGGGAAAAATGGTGCCCACAGACATCAGAGGCAGGGTCGCCACCCACTCTCAATGTGTAAAAACTGCAGCCTCTATGAAGTGCAACAGAGTAAGTTACACTTTTTGTGATTTTCTACTGCATGAATATTTGTAAGATATTATTGGTATCGGTTTCTTCACAAAACAATAGTTCTCTATAGCCCTGTCCATCTGTAGGGTTAATATACAGGAAGTGTTTAATATACAGTTAAGGGTTAATATGCAGTTAATGTTTCACTATTGCCAAGAGAATAGTGACACCCATAACCACAATGTTAAGTCATTAAAGCATTGACTCCATCTAGTCATCCATTCATTCACTTATCAAGTAGTTAAGAGTATATCCGTGCTCTATAGTCATAGACTATTCATGGAAATCTCTCTTCTTTGGGCTTGAAGATTACCTCTGACCAGGGTAAAACCTGCTTTTAGGGAGGAAAATATTGAGAGACTTTCCAGCAGAGGCAAGAGAACATGTGTCCCAGAAGCTTAAGATAGAGGGGCCGGAGTCAGCGCCAGCTGGCAGCCATCTTTGCACTCATGCCTGGTTCCTTCCGTGCGTTCCTCAGACCCTATTATTCTACATCCATTTTCTTCCACCTCTAATGTATCTGAAGAAAGTGTCCAAGCTTCCTCTCTCTCTCTTTTGTTTTCCGGCATAAGCAACCTGAGATTTGTGTGTGTGTGTGTTTTCATCAAAGGAAATGATTTTTATTGTTACACAAAACATGTCTTAACGGATCACACATAAATCTAGAAAGCAGCTGCATTTTCAAAACAAATAGATGAAACACCTTTGGTGAACTGAGAGTTGGGGAAAGCAAGTCAGCCTATTTTAAAATTTGGTAATGTATTTACTGAATTTAAACAGAAACCAAAATCAGGACAGAGTGAGAAAAAACATTTCTGCAGAAATAAAATGCCTTCTCATGAGCAGAGCCGACTGTGATGCTCATTAACAGCCTGAGATTTTTTTTTTTTTTTTTTTTGAGACGGAGTTTCACTCGTGTTACCCAGGCTGGATTGCAATGGCGCGATCCAGCCTGAGATTCTTTTAACCTTTCTCTGTGAATCATTTATGTGAGCATCCCGTGGACTGAGTTCTCCATGTATTTTATAAAGAAAACAGGAAGTGCTAACAGACAGGAGGGCCTCGTGCATTGACTCAGTGGCTCAGGGAGCTGACTGAGAGGAACACAGCGCCCCTTACATGGCAGGCCTCCTTTCTCCAATTTTTTTTAAATTATTATTTTGTGTTATTTCTCTGTGTGATAGAACACAGCGCACAGTGGCTGTAGCTATGTCTGGACATCAGAACACATTTTAGACTCTGCTTGTATTGATTTAGAGTTTATTACAGTGTACATTTTTCCCTTTCCATATTCTTGATTGCCAATTAAAGGTGTATGGATACAAGAAATGAATAAAAAGAAAAATAGTTTTTTGAGATGCGTTTTTTTTTTTTGAGACAGAGTCTCATTCCATTGCCAGGCTGGCGTGCAATGGTGCAATCTTGGCTCACTTCAACCTCCGCCTCTCGGATTCGAGCGATTCTCTTGCCTCAGCCTTCTGAGTAGCTGGGATTACAGGCATACACCACCATGCCTAGCTAATTACTGTATTTTTACTAGAGACGGGGTTTCACCATGTTGGTCAGGATGGTCTTGATCTCTGGACCTCGTAATATGCCCGCCTTATCTTCTCAAAGAGCTGTGATTACAGGCATAAACCACCACACCTGGCCGGTGCATTTTTAAATAATAGATTAAGGGTTATACTTTTAATTTTGTTGTTGCTAAATTTTTGTCTGTCCAAATTATAGAACTAGTATTTTTTTCATTGAAAAGAACTTTTGATTTTGTGATAATTACATAAAAATCTGGATTTTAAATTAAACCATTAGTTTTTTTTTTGTTTTAATCACTTCAGGCAGAAAAAAAATGAAGTGTGGAATAAAATGTTTTTTACCTCTGTCAAAATGATTTAAGACCATTTTACCACTATACCTGTGTCATCAAATAGAATTAAGTAAATATCCAGAATACAGTTGGTTTGTCAAATTCCAGGAGGTGTTTCAGAAAATTTAGAAGATAATCCTTCCCTGAGAGTAACTGGCAATCTGGCAGGAGAAGGAGAAGGAACATACAGATGAATGTGCTGTGAGGGACCTGGGGTGGGTAAACAGGATGTCCTCTTTCCGTGTGAAAGATTCTTTCAGATCAGGACCTCACTAGGTGTGGTCCGTGTACCAGAAATGTGCCCCACTGACCCTCACGTGCTCCACAAGTAGTTGATGGTACCGAGCTAAATTCAATGAATATTGCTCTGCACACCTATTCCACAAGTTTCAAGTTTTGAGTTTCATTTTCCTAGAAAATTCCTTTTTTCTTTTTCTTTTTCTTTTTTCTTTTTTTTTTTTTTTT